>NC_067451.1:32685000-32842500 GCF_025434085.1 Hippocampus zosterae
GATGTGTTTATGCAGGAGCATCTGGCGCCATCCCGGACGCCTCCCAGGGAACACCTGAGATGGCAAGAGCAGAATTTGAGTGTGATATATAAAAAAAACTGAGCAATACAACACTGTTTCCACATTTTTAGGGACTCTTAACATGCCATTAAAATAACTTAAAATATTCAAATTGTGTTTAAAATTCATTTTATGTCCATGTTGAAAAAGATGCAATATTTGGGCAAAAAATGAATATTAAAAATTGTCATCTTAAAAAGGGTTTAACAAATAGTTTCAACAGCACGTAAATGGATGAGATTCAATTCAATTTCTTGAAAATACAATTGAGCTCCACTAAAATAAATATTCATTCATCTTCCTAACCGCTTGATCCTCACTAGGGTCGCGGGGGGTGCTGGAGCCTATCCCAGCTGTCTCCGGGCAGTAGGAGGGGGACACCCTGAATCGGTTGCCAACCAATCGCAGGGCACACAGAGACGAAAAACCATCCACGCTCACACTCACACCTCGGTACAATTTAGAGTGTTCAATCAGCCTGCCATGCATATTTTTGGAATGTGGGAGGAAACCGGAGTACCCGGAGAAAACCCACGCAGGCCCGGGGAGAACATGCAAACTCCACAAAGGGAGGCCGGAGCTGGAATCGAACCCAGTACCTCTGCACTGTGAAGCCGACGTGCTAACCACTGGGCTACCGGGCCGCCCTTAAAATAAATACAATAGTAATATTTGTTAATAACTTTGAACAAGTTCTCTCACTTCATACATGAGATAAAAATGATTATTGAATAGTACATTTTACAAATATTTGTAAAAGTTTGTATACTGTTTTAAAACATTAACATTCATACATTAAGTATCGCTCACTGTATTTTTATTTATTTATTTAAACAGGTAACTTAAGTCACTTATTTCCAGCAGTACTCGAGGAAAGAAAAACTATACTTCACTCCATTTTTATATGGCATTAGATATTTAGATTAGGATAAATTCTGTATTTCTATGCATGACATCCACAAATATGAAATGAAAGAGTTTATTTCAGAATTTCGGTACAATAAAATAACAGTTGTTGCCCAGAGGGAGAGAAACGTAGATAAATAACTAAACATGAGTGAATGAAAAAAACATTTTAAAAAATGATACAGGAAGAAAATGAAAGCATGTCGAACTGTACAAAAAAAACCCATTGAATGTGTTTGCGCTGAAATGATTGTTTGGTTTTTTTTTGGCAGAGAAATAAATACTTGACAGGTGTAGCTGCCTCAAATGAAGCACCCACAATCTCTTTGGTAGGGGAAGAAAAGGCACCTTAGCAAGGACAAGAAGCACAAATGGAATATTTACACACGAGGGAGGCTTTGGGTTGAAAAATCCCCTCCAAAAGTATTGGAACAATGAGGCCAAATAGTTTAACTATTGGGGTTGGACATCAAAATGTTTTTCAGAATTAGATTTTCAAACATATTTACATTAAAAAAAAGTGTGTGTCGCTTTAACATTTGCCATACACAGTGGATAGAGAACGTTGGCACAAACGTTCAACACTTTGTGTGGCACAAAAAAACAAGACAGTCAATCATTTCCAAGCTATTTTCATCAATGTGACTTCTAACCTGTAGCACTCAAATGAGGAAAAAGAAGTGTGATCATGTGCTTGCACAAGTGTCCACACCCTCATAAACAGTGAATGTGGCTATGTCACATTCAAGCACATGTTAAATGGGAGTCATTACTCACCTGGCACTATTTTAAGTACCGCTGATTAACTTCAAATGAAGTCCAGATGTTCTGGTAGGCTTTTCCCCGAACCATAATGCCAAGAAAAGCCTACTAGAACATCAGAACTCTATGTGGGGGTAATCGGCGGCAACGATTGACTGAATCTAATCACAAATTTTAAATGGATGTGTACACTTGAGCAACTGCATTTTCTCACTTTGTTTGTACTCACACTATCAAAGGTTTCTGCATTTTATTTTAGTTCTCGGTACTGCAAGTCACATTATTGGTGGAAAAAGTGTTATCAATTTGTTTCTATATCATAAAAAAAAACATTTGAACAGGGGTGTGAAAACTTTATATACACTGTTGTTTTGGCTGTTTTAATTTTGCTTTGTACTGAATATTTTAAAAAAGATTCTAACAGTGTGTAAACGCATTATAAATTTTAAATATTGGGGCTGTTAAAAATTCACAAGTGTCAAAACAACAAAGAAGTTCATCAGAGGGACAAGAAGGTGAAGATACAAGCTAAAATGCCCAGACTTAAACACTATATAGTGCGCAGAAGAGGGTATTGAAGGATGTTTGTTTTCATGTCAAACCCAGTTATCATGGCGATGCAAAAAAAAAAAAAAAGGGATTAGCTTCACTGTCCCAATAGTTTTGGAGGGGAGCCAGTAGCAAAATCACTCGAACAAAAGAAACTCCCATTTCCCGTGACATCAGCTGAAAAGAGGTGAGGAACAGGCAACTCCTTATCTCAAATTGTCTTCCATCACTCCAAATAGAGGCCGGTGGAATTTGTAGTCTCAGTATTTATTCCATGACGTTCAAGAGATGGAATCTGTCCCAATCTTGGTTTTACTTTCTTCGTCCAATTTTGCTTTAAACGTGTCCGATGGGCGCGCTATTGTTGCCGTTATCGGTGTCCTTGCACACGCACGCACACTCCTCGTGGTGCTCTAAGGCCACGTCGGTCATGGACTTCTGCAGGCCTCGGCCGCCGCTGCGGTGTTTCAGCAGCAGAACCTGATGGGAAAAAAACATCATGTATTCACACAGTATGTAGATTTACATGTAGATATATACTGTATGTGCACACGTATATAGTCAACACATATTGGAAAGATGTAGACATACAGTATATACACCCCCCCCCCCCCCCCCACACACACACACACACACACTCACTGACACACACACACAACAGAATAATTTTAGTAAAAGAAAAAACAATAATATTAAAGTTGATGCATATACCCCTCAGTGGGTGCTACAGTTTTGGTTAGCAACTAAGTAAAAAAGAAATCAAATCTTAAATAATTGTAATTTTCTTTTAGTTAGATGATTTTCAATTTCCATTTTAATTTATTGGAGAATGAGTATGAGGTTGAATACAGAACATATACATACTTATGTATTTTGTAAATGTATTTTGAACGAACTGAATGAATGAATTGAAGCTTTGTGATTAAAAAAATTCTTTATTATATTTTAATCATATACATTGTTCAACAAAGATAAGGTATTGTATATTTAGATTTAGATTATTTCGTATTGGTATTTAGTGGTAGTCGTTGAGTTATAATCTTGTGATTATCCTTTTATGTTGTTTTAGGTTCCATCCATCCATCCATCCATTCATCATCTACCGCTTATCGCGGGGGCAACAGTTTTAGCAGGGAAGCCCAGACTTCCCTCTCCCTAGCTACTTCTTCCAGCTCTCCCCGGGGGATCCCGAGTCGTTCCCAGGCAAGCTGGGTGACATAGTCTCTCCAGCGTGTCCTGGGTCTTCCTCGGGGTCTCCTCCCGGTGGGACATGACCGGAACACCTCACTGGGGAGGCGCTCAGGAGGCATCCGAATCAGATGCCCAAGCCACCTCATCTGGCTCCTCTCGATGTGGAGGAGAAGCGGCTCGACTCTGAGCCCCTCCCGGATGACTGAGCTTCTCACCTTATCTCTAAGGGAGAGCCCGGACACCCTGCGGAGAAAACTCATTTCAGCCGCTTGTATCCGGGATCTCGTTCTTTCGGTCACGACCCATAGCTCGTGACCATAGATGAGGGTTGGAACGTAGATCGACTGGTAAATTGAGAGCTTCGCCCTTTGCTTACGATGTGTTATTTTCTTATTTTGAAATGATGATGATCATTGGGAATTATTGTGATAGCGATCCAGCATTATGATGAATAAAGAAACAAGTCCAATTTATATCACGTCCATTATGTTCCATTCATAAAATGAACAACTCAACACAAAAGTGTGCTGAACATGTTATCACCGAAAGGCAGTGAGAGGCAATGCTCTGAATACTGAAAAAAATTGTGAACGGGTCAATTTGACCTGGAAAACTGAAGGCTGTTCCTGACAAACAAATGGAACAAAAGAGTTTTGAAAAGACATTTGCCCAGGACAAAACTGGTTTGGATGAATTTCCTTGGGGCTACCTCGTGGTACTTTTTGGTGACGCGGGCTGGCTGGCACTGGCAGTCGAAGCAGCGGTGAGCGCAGCAGGCGCAGTTCCCGCCACAACGCCTCACCAGGAGGCAGCTGGGCCAGAAAATGGCATCGGTCCGCTTGAGCTCCTCGCGCAGCGACACGGACAGGTTGCGTGGCGTGCAGCTATACAGCTGAGATTCCTCCCAAAGCTGGTTGAGGTCAGCGCCTCCTCCAGGGGGAAAGCAAAAACAGGACGATTAATATCAGTCAATTCATGCTGTGCAGTGTTCCACCACTAAATCATCGATTGTAAAAGGATTAAAAAATTTTTTTTTACAGTAACAATGAACTAAATGAAGTTCCGCAATTAACAAAAGTTCCTCGGCATCAAGATGTCACACTTTGGCGGCAAAGCACTACTCTTGTTCTTAACTCATTTCGCCATCGTCTGTTGACACGAGATACTACAAGATGCTGATAAAGTACCAGTTTTGTCTAAATGAAGCTCCTCAAATCACATGGTCACATTTCCTTGGCAACAAGAATTCAGAGGATACCAGCCAAGCACTGGTTTTGTCTCAATGAAGCACCTCATCACCTCACCATAGTTTCTCGGCATCAAAATGGCATCCAAGTACGGCCTTTGTCTCAATAATGTGCTGAAGCTCACTTCAGCAGAGTTTCTTGCCATCAAGATGCCACAGAATGGCAGCAAAACACACCATTTGCATAAATAAAGCACCTCAACTTTCTTGGCATCAAAATGGCGGGGGAGCAATAAAATATCAGAATGACGTGCTGCATCGCATGTCTTTATAGATGCTGACACCAAGTTACCAAGGGGTGGTGGCAAAGCACTACTTTGGTCTAAATTAAACTCTTTAACCCACTTCACCATATTTCCTTGGTAGCAAGATGCCACAGATTGGTGACAAACCACAAGGCTTTTTTTTTCTTTTTTAATAATGAAGCTCTTCAAGTCATTTCACAAAGTACCACTTTTGTCTAAATAACGTACTGCAAATTGTTCAACATAAAGTCAAAGGACTCCTTTGTACCACTTGTGTCTGAATAACGTACTGCAAATTGTTCAACATAATGTCAAAGTACTTCATTGGCCGTAATGAAGCTCCTCAACCAATTCCAACATAGTTCCTTGGCACCAAGTTGACAATATATTTACCTCTGGCTTTCTTGTTATGGATGAAGGATTTGCCGAGCACGTGCCACGTCGGTTTATACAAGTCATCCATGTCGAGCTGCCAGCGCTCGGGCTCCAAGTACTTCATCACCTCCTCCACTGTTCTCAGGCCCGACACGGCAGCCGACAGCTCTTGCAGGTCCAACTGGGATGGAAGTTCGGTTCCTGCCGGAATCTGAAAAGAAATAAAGGTCTTCATTTTGGATTTCAATAAAAACAGCATTTAACTTTTTTGTCACACTTGTATGACACTTGAAAATGTGAAAAACATTGATTGGGGCAAGTTGATGCTTAAGATGATTTACATTTATAATATTTCACACAGTCACTCCTGTTGTTAGCCCACTTTTGCTCCTGCCATCCCCCGGGGTAGCATTATTTGTTTTTTCCCTGCTGTGCCAAAGGCGGACATGATTGATACTTGCACTGTCGCTTCTTCCGAAAGCACTTGGCTCGTCCATTTAAGCTTTAAGCATCAAGACCATGTATTTGCCCGCCGTGTTGGCTTTGTGCTCGGCATTAACCTTGCCTGAATGACAGCCAGGATGTAACAACACTGACAACATATGAGGAAAAAAAATGCTTCGGGCGGTGTTTCGTGTTTTGTGGCGAGTCATGAAATTTTATCGCTATGCTTTGGCTAACCAAATCTGAAATGCTGAATAAGTTAGTGGTGCCCGTTTTACCCATTTGTGGTTCAAATTTGGTAATACATTTCTTGGATGAGTTTACCTTGATCAACACCTGGAAAAGGTCAAAATTATCCTAAAGTAGACTCTTTAACTCATTCAGTACCAGCCAATTCTGGACCAAGTCTGAAAAGATGTTTAAAAACGTCTTTGGGAGTGAATGAGTCAAATGGAAATGGCAGATTTCTTGCCTCTTTGCAGGTATGGCGACTTCAGACTTTTTGTGCGTCTATTCATGATAGACCAGGCTATCAAATTTGATGTTATGAAATCAAACTGGCATCAGGGACAGAATTTCCAAACCCAACATACAAGAATATCGTGTGTTATGCCAAGTCATCAATCTTTGCTGCTATGCTCAACCTACATGCAATGACAATAACAAATGTTTCACACTTTACAGCAGTGGTCACCAACATGGTGCCCGCGGGCACCAGGTAGCCCGTGAAGACCACTTGAGTAGCCCGCCAGTGCCTGGACATTGTGATTTGCTAGTAGAAATTATGATTTAAAAATGCAAACATTGGCAGTACTGTGAGACATTTCGAAACACGATCAAAGTCTGACAATTTAAATCATCAAGTATTAAAAATAACACATCCTCATATTATTGAAGGTATTTTGGACAAATATGTTATTTCAGACGTGTATCAATTTGGTAGCCCTTCACACAATCGGTACACATGAAGTTGCTCTCACCCTCAAAAATGTTGGTGACACCTGCTTTACAGCCACCCACCTGTCTATTGTAATTTAGTTCAAATTTGGCGGAAAATCTGGCAAAATCACTGTAACATTTTGTATTTTTAAGGCCACTGTAAAATTTCCAAAGTTTGACAAAAAGGACAACTTCAAAGCAAGATGGCAGACCTGCTGTGTGCTCTTGGGCATAGCTTATTGAGAATTTCTTGTGGGGCTCCTCGTGATAGACACGCTTAAAAAATGTCATCGTGAAAGTGGCTCCACAGGCTAAATTTGACCAAAATCTCAGAAACGAGCTTTCTGTTATTCCCATTGGAGATACTAATGGGGAAATCACCTGCCATTAAGTCACACATTTACGTTCAAGAATATAGAAACCAAAACCACAAATGAATTCCTCAGCTGTCTGTGGTTAGGATGGGTTTTAGTGTTATTTTATACGAGTATTTAGAGCTGTGAATCAAAACAGTTATTTCCGATCCCTCTTAATACAAATGAGGTCAAGGAGCCTTGCAGCAAAATCCATTCATAGGGTGGCACGGCCATCTGCCTCAAAGTTAGGTCAAAGTTGTACGATAAAGCAATCAGGTCAACGAGTGTGCCCGAGCACACAGAACTGTTTCTCCCTTGATTCATTTTGGAAATGTCAAGCTCAGAAATAATTCAATAGAAAGAATAGTGTGGCCATAATCCTCGCAGGTGTGATTTTGGGGTCCATTTTCTTAGTGTGTCGGTTTGACCTTTTGCTCAGTTCACTTATCGGTATTTAAATTTTATTTGACCAGACCACGAAATAGAGAAAACAGAAATTACATTGAAAACAAAAGCATATATTGCCCAAGTAAAAAGTAATGTTGAAATGACGATGAAAAATAGCTTATAGCTTATTCAAAAATCCATCCATCCATCCATTTTCTACCACTTATCTGGGGTCGGGGGCTTTAGCACGGAAGCCCAGACTTCCCTCTCTAGCTAGCTACCGTATTTTCACGACTATAAGGCGCCATTAAAAGTCTTAAATTTTCTCCAAAATGGACAGGACGCCTTATGGTGCGGAGCGTCCTTTATATGCGGCGAGTTCCAAAATCTGACTGACAGCCGACACGCTGTTTGTATAGAGAAATGGCGGAAGTGACGGTGGCCAGGCATGAAAGAAGTCGGCCAATCAGGGAAGGGTGGGCGTGTATATATACATATATGGAGAGAGAGAGAGAGAGAGGGAGGGAGAGAGAGGACAGACAAGCTAGTCCGCCAATGGTGAAGGGTGGGCGTGTAAGTGGACGCCTCAAGCCAGTACCAACACTTGTATAGAGTGTGGCAATTAGTGATGGGAAATACGGCTCCTTTTAGGGAGCCGGCCCTTTTGGATCGGCTCCCTTAAAAGAGCCGGCTCTTTCGGCTCCCAAATGGCTCCTCAGTTTTTTAAGATTAAGAAAACCTTTATTAGTCTCGCAATGGAGAAATTCCAGATTCACAGCAGCAAAGTTATGAAAGGAAGAAGTAGAAACAACAAAAAAATAGGAGCTGCTGGAAAGGCAGCCACTCTCGCGGTGCCATTTTGAAGTAAAAAAAACAAAAAAATAACACAAGACAACACATAGGACAGAGACAGTCGTGCAATCTTCACCACTTTTCTGCATACACTTTGTTGTCTGCAGCAGTTATAGATGAAAGAGGAGAGGATCAAAGTGTCCTTTCACCAGTGGATCAGAGACATCATGCTGAAAAATGTGCACACGTCTGCTACAAGCAAAGTTTTTGTTGCTTAAATTAATTTAATACCAAAAATAACGTAATATTATGTGTAAAATGAATTACTAATGCAAAAAATAGACATTATATCAAATATTTATTATTTATATGGCTTTATTTATATTCTTCTGAACATACTCAACATGGAGTGCTACAAAAATAAAAACAAAGTACAAAGACCCATCTCAAAACAAGGTCGTCAAAAAGTTCCAATCTCTGAATGTGTATATTTATAAGATTTTAACTATTTACAGTAAAACAACATAAGTACGCTTTGAATACCACACAACAAATTATAAATTAAAATTTGTAAGCGGTACGGAAGATGAATGAATGAATGAAAACAAAAAGAAAAAGAGCAGCATCCAGGTAAAGGTTTTAGCTTGTCTTGAGCGAAGATTGGCATGAAGAAAAACCAAGTGCCTCAGCTTTGAGGGGTTGATCCTCTTTCTCCTCTCTGTTAATATTTGCCCTGTTTTGGAGAAGATTCTCTCTGAGGGGACAGATGTTGCGACAACACACAGCCAACACAAAATGGATGAAAATCCCTTGCAATCATTTACCCAGTTCCTCATCAATTGTGTTCTGTTTTGCTGGTTGTATAGCTTTTTGCATAAAGTGGCTCATAGAGCTCTGGGTTGTACATCTAGGCAGTTGTGACATTGCAGTAGCAGCAACAGTTGCAGACACACTAGCACCTTCATTAATAGCTGGTTCCCTTGCTTGTCTTTTCTCTTCAAATTGTACTGATGGGTGGACATTTCTGATGTGCCTGTGCAGGTTATTCGTGGGGCCTGATCTATGGGATATTTTAACCTTGCACAGTCTACACGCAGCCTTTGAACTATCAATTAAATTGAAATGAGTCCATGTTTCACTGCGTTTCCTATCCATTTTCTCACTTTTCCACTTTCCACTGTGTTGTTTTTTTTCACTAACTAGCTCTCTCGTCTCCTCGTCTGTCTTGTTCGCGTGCTGCTCAGTGTGCTGCTGACTGTGTGTCTCTTCTCTAACCCCTGCCCCTTCTCTAAACTGCAGGGCGTGCGTGTGTGCGTGCGTGCGTGCGTGCGTGCGTAACCCTCCCCTTCCGGCTCCCCAATGAGGAGCCGGCTCCCAATGAGGTGGGAGCCGGCTCCCATCGTTCACTTCAAAGAGCCGGCTCTCGGAGCCGGCTCGTTCGCGAACGACACATCACTAGTGGCAATGTGCATTGTTGCAAAACAACTCCGGTTTTGGTTTCTAAGAACCCCTGAAAATAAATTCGACAAAAAGACACGCCTACGAAGCTCAGTTCAAACTTAAAGCCACAGGTTATGCTTTTGGCATGCGTGCCCATCTCACAGCAGCGGTGAAAAAACAAGTCAAGCAAATGAACGCTGAGCTTGCCGTTATTCCCGGAGGCTTGACTAAAGAACTCCAACCGCTGGACATTTGCATCAACCGGGCGTTCAAAGTAAAGTTGCAAACGGCATGGGAACAATGGATGATCGGTGGCAAACACAACTTTACAAAGAGTGAGAGGCAGCGCTTGGCGAGTTACGCCACAATACGCAACAACGAGAGGGAACGCGGCGTTTTTGATGGATTACGGTACTTGCACAATTGTTCAATTCTTTCTACACACACACGCGCTGCCACCATGTTTCGCTCTGTTCTTTACTTTCAAATGTGGGAAAGCTTCACACGAGAGAAATGTTGACTTTGCTGTTGCTACTCCTTCTTTCCGCTCGGCAATGCGTAGCAACTCACACTAGCATGTGATGCATTCAATGACAACTGAGATGTGCAGTCCTCTGCTTCTGATACAGAGGATGAGGACTTTGATGGATTTCTGGGTGATGATTGATCGATAAACGTGAGAACATTGTACGATGGCTAAATAAAATACACCCGAACTCAGTTCTGCTTTCGTTGCCTTTTTAAAAACGTGTTTTTATCTTATCTGTATGTCTTGGCATGCTACCGTATGCTTCAAGCTAACGTGTTAGAGTGCGCGCATGCATGCCGTATGTTTAAGCTGGCGTATGTTTTACCAGTGTAAAACTGCGCCCATTCGTACGATGCGTCCTGTGTATGTGTAAAATACAGAAATGTCACGCATTACTGAGACTGCGGCCATTAGTACGATGCGTCGAATAGTCGTGAAAATACGGTACTTCTTCCAGCTCTCCCGGGATCCCGAGGCGCTCCCAGGCCAGCTGGGTAACATAGTCTCTCCAGTGCGTCCTGGGTCCGTCCTGGGTCTCCTGCCGAAACTAATTTCGGCCGCTTGTATCCGGCCGAAATGTACCCTATATAGCACATGACCATAGATGAGGGTTGGAACGTAGATCGACCGGTAAATTGAGAGCTCCACCCTTTGGCTCAGCTCCTTCTTGACCACGACAGACTGATGCAAAGTCCGCAGCACAGCAAATGCTGCACCAATCCATCTGTTGATCTCTCGCTCCCTGCTGCCCTCACTCGTGAACAAGACCCCAAGATACTTAAACTATTCAAAAATATGTGTTTTTAATTGAACTAAAACACATAGCAAATCATGGAAATAAAATAAAATGCATAACAATAATTGAATAGACAAATACATACAAAATGAAAACATTTTGTATGTATTTGTCTATTCAATAAAATGAAAATGAAAAACAAACAATGACAAGGACAAAAAATCAAAATAAATTAAACAAATTTTAGATTTAAGATTTAAGTTGTCTGGGGCTTTATGCCCCTGGCAGGGTCACCCATGGCAAACAGGTTCTAGGTGAAGGGCCAGACAAAGCACGGCTCAAAGACCCCTGATGAAGATTAAAATAAATGGATCCAAGTTTCCCTTGCCCGGACGCGGGTCACCGGGGCCCCCCTCTGGAGCCAGGCCTGGAGGTGGGGCTCGTTGGCAAGCGCCTGGTGGCCGGGCCTACACCCATGGGGCCCGGCCGGGCACAGCCCGAAGAGGCAACGTGGGTCCCCCTTCCCATGGGCCAAAGGGGTCGGGTGCAATGTGAGCTGGGCGGCAGCCAAAGGCGGGGACCCTGCCGGTCCGATCCTCGGCTGCAGAAGCTAGCTCTTGGGACATGGAATGTCACCTCTCTGGCGGGGAAGGAGCCCGAGCTGGTGTGTGAGGCAGAGAATTTCCGACTGGATATAGTCGGACTTGCCTCCACACACAGCCTGGGTTCTGGTACCAGTTTTCTCGAGAGGGGTTGGACTCTCTTCCACTCTGGAGTTGCTCACGGTGAAAGGCGCAGAGCAGGTGTGGGCATACTCATTGCCCCACGGCTCAGTGCCTGTACATTGGGGTTCACACCGGTAGACGAGAGGGTTGCCTCCCTCCGCCTTCGGGTGGGTGGACGGGTCCTGACTGTTGTTTGTGCATATGCACCAAACAGCAGCTCAGCATACCCACCCTTTTTGGAGTCCTTGGAGGGTGTGCTGGAGAGTACTCCTGCTGGGGACTCCCTTGTTCTGCTCACATGGGCAATGACAGTGAGACCTGGAGGGGCCTGATTGGGAGGAACGGCCCCCCCGATCAGAACCCGAGTGGTGTTTTGTTATTGGACTTCTGTGCTTGTCACGGATTGTCCATAACGAATACCTTGATCAAACACAAGGGTGTCCATATGTGCACTTGGCACCAGGACACCCTAGGCCGCAGTTCGATGATCGACTTTGTAGTTGTATCATCGGATTTGCGGCCGCATGTTCTGGACACTCGGGTGAAGAGTAGGCTCAGATGGTGGGGGAAGATGCCGGTCCGTCCTGGCAGACCCAAACGTATTGTGAGGGTTTGTTGGGAGCCTCTGGTGGAATCCCCTGTCAGAAGGAGTTTCAACTCCCACCTCCGACAGAGCTTTTCCCATGTTCCGGGGGAGGCAGGGGACATTGAGCACGAGTGGACCATGTTCCGTGCCTCTATTGTTGAGGCGGCCAATCTGAGTTGTGGCCGTAAGGTGTTTGGTGCCTGTCGTGGCGGCAACCCCCGTACTCGCTGGTGGACACCAGCAGTAAGGTATGCCGTCAAGCTGAAGAAGGAGTCCTATCGAGCCTTTATGGCCTGTGGGACCCCAGAGGCAGCTGACGGGTATCGACTGGCCAAGCGGAACGCAGCTTCGGTGGTCGCCGAGGCAAAAACACGAGCGTGGGAAGAGTTCGGTGAGGCCATGGAAGCCGACTTCCGGACGGCTTCGAGGAAATTCTGGTCCACCATCCGACGTCTCAGGAGGGGGAAGCAGTGCACCACTAACACTGTGTACAGTGGGGATGGGGCGCTGCTGACTTCGACTCGGGACGTTGTGAACCGGTGGGCAGAGTATTTCGAAGACCTCCTCAACTCCATCAACACGCCTTCCTTAGAGGAAGCAGAGCCTGGAGACTCTGAGGTGGGCTCTCCTATCTCTGTGGTTGAAGTCACCGATGTGGTTAACAAGCTCCTCGGTGGCAAGGCCCCAGGGGTGGATGAGATCCGCCCGGAGTTCCTCAACGCTCTGGATGTTGTGGGGCTGTCCTGGTTGACACGCCTCTGCAACATCGCCCGGTCAACAGGGAGAGTGCCTCTGGATTGGCAGACCGGGGTGGCAGTCCCTCTTTTTAAAAAGGGGGACCGGAGGGTGTGTTCTAACTACAGAGGGATCACACTCCTCAGCCTCCCTGGTAAGGTCTATTCAGGGGTGCTGGAGAGGAGGGTCCGTCGGGAAGTCGAGCCTCAGATTGAGGAGGAGCAGTGTGGTTTTCGTCCCGGCCGTGGAACAGTGGACCAGCTCTACACCCTGAGCAGGGTCCTTGAGGGTATGTGGGAATTCGCCCAACCAGTCTACATGTGTTTTGTAGACTTGAGAAGGCGTTTGACCGTGTCCCTCTGGGAGTTCTGTGGGGGGTGCTTCGTGGGTATGGGGTACCGAACCCCCTGATACGGGCTGTTCGGTCACTATACCACCGATGTCAGAGTTTGGTTCGCATTGCCGGCAGTAAGTCGGAATCGTTTCCAGTGGGGGTAGGACTCCGCCAAGGCTGCCCTTTGTCGCCGATTCTGTTCATAACTTTTATGGACAGAATTTCTAGGCGCAGCCGAAGCGTTGAGGGGGTCCGTTTTGGGGGCCTCAGCATTGCATCCCTGCTTTTTGCAGATGATGTGGTGCTGTTGGCTCCTTCAAACGGGGCTCTCCAACTCTCACTGGAGCGTTTCGCAGCCGAGTGTGAAGCGGTTGGGATGAAAATCAGCACCTCCAAATCTGAAACCATGGTCCTCAGTCGGAAAAGGGTGGAGTGCCCCCTCCGGGTCGGGGAGGAGATCTTGCCCCAAGTGGAGGAGTTCCAAGTATCTTGGGGTCTTGTTCACGAGTGGGTGTAGGAGGGAGCGGGAGATCGACAGGCGGATCGGTGCAGCGTCTGCTGTGATGCGGACGTTGTATCGATCTGTCGTGGTGAAGAAGGAGCTCAGCCAAAGGGCGAAGCTCTCAATTTACCGGTCGATCTACGTTCCAACCCTCATCTATGGTCACGAGCTATGGGTCGTGACCGAAAGAATGAGATCCCGGATACAAGCGGCCAAAATGAGTTTTCTCCGCAGGGTGTCCGGGCTCTCCCTTAGAGATAAGGTGAGAAGCACGGTCATCCGGGAGGGGCTCAGAGTCGAGCCGCTTCTCCTCCACATCGAGAGGAGCCTAATGAGGTGGCTTGGGCATCTGATTCGGATGCCTCCTGAGGTGTTCCGGGCATGTCCCACCAGCAGGAGACCCTGAGGAAGACCCAAGACACGCTGGAGAGACTATGTCACCCAGCTGGCCTGGGAACGTCTCGCGATCCCCCGGGGAGAGCTGGAAGAAGTAGCTAGGGAGAGGGAAGTCTGGGCTTCCCTGCTAAAGCTGTTGCCCCCGCGACCCGGCCCCGGATAAGCGGTAGATGATGGATGGATGGATGGATAGATTTAAGCAATACACATTTCAACACGTAGTCTTCTTGGATCACCTTTTTGATATTGCCTGCCCTTTTCTGAACAGTTTCCACTCTTTCCCACATTAATTTTTGCATGTGCACTAAACTCCTACATGTGCTCCTGGGATTGCTCCTGAAGACGGACGCCAAAATGAGAAAAAATAATAATAAAAACATCTGAGGCCCATCTGTGCGGTGGCTCAACGAGAGCGGCTCGTTAAGAAAGCTTGCAGTTTAGCATTTGGTTTTGCCGGAGCCTCGCTGAGATAAATCGACACAAGAGTGGAACACCGACAGATCTTGGCAGTGAGTAGCAGGAGTAGCGTGAGCGGCAAATTAGCCCAGCCTTGGCAGAGTTCAGCAACTGGAAGTCATTAACAGCATATGATTTTTGACGGCGCAATCCTCCCCCAATTAGCGGCGGAACGCTTCCTCGGCCAACTAGGACCACTGTGACTTTTAACAGCTGCCAATTAAGACACAAACACACAAGCCAAAACGCTCTATTGAGTTTGAAGGGTATCCTTTGAAAGATGATCGGAAACATGCAAGAAATGGCCAAAAAGTGCCTAACATGGAGTCTTCAAACCAAGATGGTGGAGTCCTGTGTTTTTTTAGGGCATCATTTCTTCGACTTTTTTGTGGGTCTACTCATGATAAACATGTCCACCAAATTTCATGTTGGTGATTGAAATTGTTTCCAGGTATTGGATTTTAAAACTGAATTCATTTTCAAATGTTGTAGAGCTGTACTACATTTTCACATCAAAATGGCAGACTTCTTGTGTCTTTTAAAGGAAAGGTTTTTGTGGGTCTACTCGTAGTAAACATGGCCACCACATTTAATGCTGCTAAGTGAAACTGGTTGCAGGGGCTTCCGTTTCAAATTCAACTTGAAGTGCACATTTTAAGGCAAGTCATCAAACTTCTGTGCTGCTCGCTGCCATGCCAATTCAAACAAAAATGACACACCTTCACCTTTAAGGGCATGAGAACTTTTTTGTGCATATACTCTTGGTAAAAAATGCTTCCCAAATTTCATGCTGCTAATTGAAACTGACACATGGAGCTAAATGATAAATTTCAATTTTAAAGAGTTTTATAGTATGTCATCAAACTTCACTGCCATCCCTATACTTTTCAAACCAAAATGGCAGGCTTCCTGTGTCGTAAGGTACAGCTTCTTGAGAATTTTTTGCACGTCTACTCATGGTAAACACCAATCCATCCGTCTTTTCTGATCCGCTTTATCCGCACCAGGGTCGCGGGGCGTGCTGGAGCCTATCCCAGCCGTCTTCGGGCAGTAAGCGGGGGACACCTGCAAAACTTCATGTTGCTGATTGAAAATGGGCAACATGGGGCTGAAATTTGAGTCAACTTATTAAAATTCACTGCCACGCCATGCTTTTCAAACCAAAATGGCAGACTTGCTGTGTCTTTTAGGGCATTTCTTTTTGTGACATTTTTTGTTGTTGTAGGTCTGTTCATGATTGACATGCCCACCAAATGCCACAGGAAAAGTAAAACTTGAGTGGGGGTTTCATTTTCAAACTCAATTTCAAAATTCATATTTAATTGTACAAGAGCTTAGGATGAGTTCCCTGGAACTAACTAAAACAAGGTTAAAATGGCTTCTTGAGAGGTTTGTTTGTTTGTCTACTCATGACAGCAAGTTTTGCCCTCATACAGTGGTGCATATTTTCTGCTGGCTAAAATGATGACAACTTGTCCGGAAAGGGTCTATTAAAACACACGTGGACAACTCTTCGCCGTTCTCAAGCTCTGGCGAACCACTTTTCTGTAATCCGCTTCGCTTCCATTAAACCACAAAGTCTATTGTGCATGAAATCATGTGGCTGTGTGTGGGGTTTTTTTTCTGCCCCATTCACGGTCTGCAATTAAGGTTGGCGTAAAAACAGCCTCGGCTGTTTTATCAACTCTTGCCTTAACATCAGTGGAAACGGCTGACATGGATGTGACTTGCGTGAAGTAATGAAGTACAAATTGTATACACTGACACTTAGCCTTACAAATTATGAGAATTCAGTTTTCTTTATCTATTATAAACTTCTAAAAGAAATCTCAAAATGTTTAATGTTTTTTTTTTTTTTTAAATTTAGAAATCTCCACAATTTTGTGGAACCCATATGTGCAAATTTACAGATCTTATACCACTGGACACTGGACCGGTGGTTAGCGTGTCGACCTCACAGTGCAGAGGTACCGGGTTCAATTCCAGCTCCGGCCTCCCTGTGTGGAGTTTACATGTTCTCCCTGGGCCTGCATGGGTTTTCTCGGGGTACTTTGTTTTCCTCCCTCCCATGTTCCAAAAACATGCATGGCAGGCTGATTGAACACTCAAAATTGTCCCAAGGTGTGAGTGTGAGCGCGGATGGTTGTTCGTCTGTGTGTGCCCTGCAGGGTCCCCTGCCTGCCTACTGCCCGGGAAATGAATTGAGAAGTGTCTTTTAAACCAAAGTCGTGCTCTGCTACCATCTCATAGCATGTTGGTGCTAAGGAAGTACGTTAAAGTGAATCAAAGTGCTGCATTTAGATAAATGGAGTGTTCCGCTGCTATCTTGTAGCATACTTCTGCTAGGAAACTATGTTGACATTAATATTAGTAACTTCATTTGGACAAAATCTCTGATCTTTGGCATCTTGATGCCAAGGACCTGTGTGGGAATGAATTAAGAAGCGCCAAAAGTACGGGAAGTACTTTTTTTTCTTTACTTAAGTAAAAGTTGAATTTGTTGAATTATTTAATCCTTTTCTGTATTCCTATTTATGTGGATAGAGTGAGTACATTTTCCATCTCTGCATTTTAGAGGCTGTGCTTTTTCACTTTGACCAGAATTATTATTTTGCAAATAGTATCTGAAGTAAAGAATGCGAATACTCTTGCTGCCTCTGCATTTCAGTATCATAGTCTGAGTACTTTTGCACTGGTTTCAAGTGTCTCCTCCTCATCATTCTTCTTGGTGTTTTAACAAGCCGCCTGCCAAAAATGGCATCCTGTCAATGACAGAGCGGCTCTTGATGGGCGCCTGTGTGGCTTCCTGTGGGTTCCGGTAGCTGGGAACAGAGCGCCGCTGTTCCTCTGCTCGAGGTTCAAAGAGAAGACAGGAGGGGTAACATTTTCACAAAGTTTTCGCAGTGGAAGTTGGGTACGTTTGCTTGGTGGGGGTGCCCTGGCAACTGGCACTTAGCACAATAGAAATACACAATGACTAGAAATGATAACGGTGCAACTAAAACATAGAAGAAAGAAAAAAACGTGAGCGCAAAATTTGTCCGGACTTCACAAATAAAAACTGTGACTTGGAACATCTTTTCTCCCAGTTTCCCTGTATGCAACACAAACATCCAATCACATCCCGTAAGAAAAAGGAAGACTATAAATAATCTGCAGGATAAAGAAAATGTCCACGCCACAATCCGCACACCACAATTGGTCAGAACAATTGAGCGTCACTTTTCCCAGTTTTGTTGAATGCCACACGCAAGCCGCATACATCAATGACTACTCTATGAGCATTCTGATGCTCTTGTTTTTCGCTCTTATTATGAAATGAGTGATGTCCACTTTTCCCAGTTTTAATGAACACAGCACGTGTGCTGCACATAGTAGTTCCTGCTTTTACTGTTTCTTTTCACCCTCTTTACTATTGTCCTGACAAGATGAGATGTCCCCTCTTCACAAATTTCGTGAAGACAGCACAATGTCCAATCAGATCGTTCTGGAGTTCTCAAATCCCTTTCCCAATGTTCTTCTTTCTCAATGTGAGCTGCACATACCGTTTTTATTAGATCCTTTTCATAGTCTTTTCACCCTTGATTATAAATGACAGATGCACCATTGTGACATCGTCCCATGTCGCTTTAGGACTTAAAGAAAGGTTAACGGAAAGGTCGCGCAAGACTATCAACCTTGCAATATTAAAGTGAAAAAAGAAACGGTCCCTGTATAGATAGTGTATTTCACAGAGCTAAAAACAGAGAGACATTATCCTCCAAGTAAGATCCGCTATATTACTTGTAGAAGGCTAAAAATGATGGACAATTTAAAAAGTATTCCAGTCTCTCTGAATTCCTCCTTTCATTCCCTTGACGAGAAACTTCATTCCCTTCATAAGATCTGCGCTTTCATAGGGAACAATAACCTTTCCATCATCTAGATGGAGAACTGGAAATGGTGCAGGTGGAAGGCATTCATGGGAGAACTTGGTGCAAAAGTTCATTTCTTGGTCTTTTATACAATGAGAAGCAAGCAGAAATAAGAAATAAACCAGTATTTTAACAAATGACATAAAACAGGGGTGCCCAAACCTTTTGGATCGAAGATCTACTTTTCGATCAACTAACCTCCCGGGATCTACCCGTACCAGCATGCGCGCTCACACACACACACACACACACACACACACACACACACACACACACGCACACACACACACACGCACACACACGCACACACACGCACACGCACGCCATGATGAGAAACAGACTACTGAAACTGAGGCATGCGATGCACTTTTGCAGCCTGTTAACTATCGTAGCTAACATGTACCGTGTTAAAGTGCTTCACTAGGCCCTCCTAGATTCCTATTCTTTGCCGGTGCCCTCTGTGAATTGTACACGAAGCAAACTCTGAATGAGAATAATGACGATAAAAGATGGAGTGCAACAGTTCTGATCACAAGCTGCAATTGCAGACTGCTGAGAGCTAACAACTTCCGGTGACGTAATCACGCGCCACCGTAAATTCAAGATTTACCTGCTTTATTTTATTTTTTAAATATTTTTGGGGTGAAAATGAGACTGATAAGATGATTAGGGTGCAGTGTACATTAACACAAAAAATATATATTACTAACATATGCAAAGACACACAAACGGTTGTTTGTTTGTTTGTTTTTCTCCTCGACACTCCTCGGATCTACCTGGGACTTGTCTTAGATCTACCGGTAGATCAGGATCGACCTAATGGGCACCCCTGATATAAAATAACACATTATTTTATCAAAAAATAAAGGACACAATGAATCAAAAAAAATAGAATACAACTATGTGAAAATGAAATGAAAATATTTCAAATACAGAAAACATTAAAAAGCTGCAAGCAAATAAATACATTAATTCATTCATTTTCCGAACCGCTTTATCCACACGAGGGTTGCAGGGGGTGCTGGAGCCTAACCCAGCTGTCTTCGGGTGGTAGGCGGGGACCGGTTGCCAGCCAATCGCAGGGCACACAGAGACGAACAACCATTCGCGCTCACACTGAGGGACAATTTGGAGTGTTTAATCAGCCTGCCATGTATGTTTTTGGAATGTGGGAGGAAACCGAAGTACCCGGAGAAAACCCACGCAGGCACGGGGAGAACATGCAAACTCCACACAGGAAGGCCGGAGCTGGAATCGAACCCGGTACCTCTGCACCTCTGAAGTTGACACGCTAACCACTCGACTACCGGGCCACTAGATAAAATACAACACAAGTAAAAAAAAAAACAAGAAACGAATAAAACTATTATACTCAAAAATATAACAACATTAGAATCAAACATTAGAATTTGAGTGCAACAAACTATTAAAATGCGAACAAAATGCAAAGAATAATTTTCAAATAATAAAACAAAAAAATGTGAAACAGAAATAGAGCAACATCAAATTGATGATGAATTCATAAAATATAACTCATAAAATTGACATGTAAGATGTACAATTCTAAAATAAATCAAATGGAAATTCTAATATAAAAAAAGATCAATTTGAAAATTAAGTGCCGCTAAAAAATTCAAAAAGATATTTAGACAAGAAAAATCAACAAATATACATTACAATTAAGTGAATATTCTGCAAATATACAAAACCCAAACAAAATAAAAGTGCAAATAAAAATGGATAGAATACAACTCATACAAATGTGTACTATGTAATAATGAAATCAAAATTACCTCGAGATCTAAATAAATAGAACTGATTGAAGTGAATTTTAGGTAATCCTGTTTTTCTGAAGATTTAAATCCTACCCCAGTAATGGTGACATTCTGGTTTTATCTGCATGATTAAACTAATGAGCTGTTCCGTTCCTGTGCAACTTCCATGAACAAAATAAACACGTGTTGCTTTTTAATTTGTCATTCAGATAGATGGAACCAGAATTGGAAAAATATAATTGCAAATTTTGTGAACACATTAGACTGTTGTTGTTTCCACCTCAGCTCCCTCATGAAGTGAAATTAAAGCACAAAGAGAGTTTTTGACCGTGGTCTCAAATGACAATTGACATGTTTCTGTTGCCGTGATGTGATTCTTACCGCTGGCTGGATGGAGTAGCGGATGAGGAAGCCCGGCTCGGATGGGAAGTACTCATCCGAGACGAAGCGTACGCGGACCTGATTGCCTTTGGTGAGGTGGGCCGCGGGGGCTGCCTGCAACCCACACCAGCGGCCCAGGATGCTCCCATCGGTCGGATCCTCCAGCTCAACAAAGTCATACCTCAAAAACACATCACATTCTATTTTAACGGAAACTGCAAGCATGACAGCTGAATAGATACAAATTGTTGTATAATTTACTTTAATCTAGAGTGGGAAAAAAAGTAAAATATTACAAGATGCTTACTGCACAATATAGAGTATGGCCACTATATCTGGATAGATGGATGGATAAATGTATATTACCTAAATGGATGGATGTGATAGCAAGGTATATAGTTAGCTAGCTCGCTAGGTAGATAGCTAGATAGCGAGATAGCCTCTTTGTTGCCCATTAAAAAACATCACATGCCTGCACCCACAGGTTGCCTCACAACCCGAAGGCCCTGCGTTTGATCGCTGCCTCCTCCACGAGGTGACGCATCAAAGCGTCCTTGTGCAAGGCAATGACCTCCAACCTTTTCTGCCACCAACATCTGTGCCGGAAACGTCTGCGGAACAGTACTCATAAAAACACTCATAAAAGGAGTGGAGGTGGCATAGCGATCGATCAATACCAAGCTATCCCATAATAAGCAGCAAACACAGCGGAGTGGAAGTATTCCAGCACTTTTTGTGGCGACAGATGGCTCATCAATAATGCAGCAAGTGTGGATCATTAAGTGCTTTTGAACAGCAATAGAACAAATTGGCTGACATCTCGAAGCATCTCGAAGACACTGTAAGGGCAGAGACGGCTCAATATAATCCATCCATCGGCCATCCATGACCTTACAAGAGAAAATAACATGTAAAACACACACAAACAGCTGATTATTCATGAAGACCACCACCGTGCGCAATAGAAAGAAACAGAAGCGACGACAAACATGGAATGGAGGCGATCTGTTCTTCTAAACCTCTCGCATGTCAGAATGTGCAGACAAGAGCATTGTGAGTGGAATGTAAATGTGCGTGCATGTGGCTGTGTGTGTGTGCGTGTGTGTGTGTGCAGATGATTGGATGCTGCATTTATCCTGCGGCATCCTGGGACGCAATTGAATGCCTCAGGCCCTCAGTCGGACTGGCTTGACCCCAGGAAAAAAAAAGGCGCTCTTATTCGCTCGACGGGTGCCAGGATGCTGATTACTTCATGCTACGTCCACACGGATGTTTTCGGGAGATTTTTTTTTTAATGATTAATTTTTTTGCTGTGTGTGAAAGGAAAGGAAAACAATGTTGCATCTTTTCTTTGAAATGTCGTGCAAGGGTCTTCTTTTGAAAAAATGTTACCATAGAAACATTAACCCTAGAAGACTTAAATGTCTTTGTGTCTTCTCTTGTATGCAATTTTAAAAAATTCTGTTGAAAGGGTGAACATTTACTCATTGTAGGGTTAATAACGGGGATCTCAACATCATCATTATTGATGTATTAAGAGAACATAATGTTGAAGTATTTAGTAAGGTTTGAGATTCCAGTTGTTTTATGGAATAAAAACTTTCTGAACTGGAAATTTGAAAATAAAGTATCAGTAAAATATGGAGTTCATATACATTTGTAGATACATATTAATTTTATTTAATTTCATTTGTATAATGCGTGTTGAGTTTCAAATATTTTTCAATGTAGGTTTAAGACATTTTTTTGATTAAAGAACTTTTTGAAAATATATTTAATATATCGTCGGCCACATAGGAAAATTGCCCAAGTAATTTTTCAATATTTTGAGAAAACCAGAAAAAAAACCTTACATTTTAGAACTCCCATTGCTATTTTGACTTTGGCACTTATGCTGTCTGATGATGTACGTTATTTAAGTTATACGAAATACAATCATATTTTGTTGTACGAGTATCACATTCAGTTGAATCCTGACATGAGCACGATCTTAAATGATGTCAGCAAATACTGTATGAACTTTTGGAGGGACGCGGGGGAAGGCTGGGGGGGTCCATCCACCATCCATCCATCCATCCATCCATCCATCCATCCATCATCTACCGCTTATCCGGGGCCGGGTCGCGGGGGCAACAGCTTTAGCAGGGAAGCCCAGACTTCCCTCTCCCTAGCTACTTCTTCCAGCTCTCCCCGGGGGATCCCGAGTCGTTCCCAGGCAAGCTGGGTGACATAGTCTCTCCAGCGTGTCCTGGGTCTTCCTCGGGGTCTCCTCCCGGTGGGACATGACCGGAACACCTCACCGGGGAGGCGCTCAGGAGGCATCCGAATCAGATGCCCAAGCCACCTCATCTGGCTCCTCTCGATGTGGAGGAGAAGCGGCTCGACTCTGAGCCCCTCCCGGATGACTGAGCTTCTCACCTTATCTCTAAGGGAGAGCCCGGACACCCTGCGGAGAAAACTCATTTCAGCCGCTTGTATCCGGGATCTCGTTCTTTCGGTCACGACCCATAGCTCGTGACCATAGGTGAGGGTTGGGACGTAGATCGACCGGTAAATTGAGAGCTTCGCCTTTTGGTTCAGCTCCTTCTTCACCGTGACAGACCGATACAACGTCCGCATCACAGCAGACGCTGCACCGATCCGCCTGTCGATCTCCCGCTCCCTCCTACCCCCACTCGTGAACAAGACCCCAAGATACTTGAACTCCTCCACTTGGGGTAAGATCTCCTCCCCGACCCGGAGGGGGCACTCCACCCTTTTCCGACTGAGGACCATGGTTTCAGATTTGGAGGTGCTGATTTTCATCCCAACCGCTTCACACTCGGCTGCGAAACGCTCCAGTGAGAGTTGGAGAGCCCCGTTTGAAGGAGCCAACAGCACCACATAATCTGCAAAAAGCAGGGATGCAATACTGAGGCCCCCAAAACAGACCCCCTCAACGCTTCGGCTGCGCCTAGAAATTCTGTCCATAAAGGTTATGAACAGAATCGGCGACAAAGGGCAGCCTTGGCGGAGTCCTACCTCCACTGGAAACGATTCCGACTTACTGCCGGCAATGCGAACCAAACTCTGACATCGGTGGTATAGTGACCGAACAGCCCGTATCAGGGGGTTCGGTACCCCATACCCACGAAGCACCCCCCACAGAACTCCCCGAGGGACACGGTCAAACACCTTCTCCAAGTCCACAAAACACATGTAGACTGGTTGGGCGAATTCCCACATACCCTCAAGGACCCTGCTAAGGGTGTAGAGCTGGTCCACTGTTCCACGGCCGGGACGAAAACCACACTGCTCCTCCTCAATCTGAGGCTCGACTTCCTGACGGACCCTCCTCTCCAGCACCCCTGAATAGACCTTACCAGGGAGGCTGAGGAGTGTGATCCCTCTGTAGTTGGAACACACCCTCCGGTCCCCCTTTTTAAAAAGAGGGACTACCACCCCGGTCTGCCAATCCAGAGGCACTCTCCCTGTTGTCCACGCGATGTTGCAGAGGCGTGTCAACCAGGACAGCCCCACAACATCCAGAGCCTTGAGGAACTCCGGGCGGATCTCATCCACCCCTGGGGCCTTGCCACCGAGGAGCTTTTTAACCACATCAGTGACTTCAACCACAGAGATAGGAGAGCCCACCTCAGAGTCCCAAGGCTCTGCTTCCTCCAAGGAAGGCGTGTTGGTGGAGTTGAGGAGGTCTTCGAAGTACTCTGCCCACCGGTTCACAACGTCCCGAGTCGAAGTCAGCAGCGCCCCATCCCCACTGTACACAGTGTTAGTGGTGCACTGCTTCCCCCTCCTGAGACGTCGGATGGTGGACCAGAATTTCCTCGAAGCCGTCCGGAAGTCGGCTTCCATGGCCTCACCGAACTCTTCCCACGCTCGGGTTTTTGCCTCGGCGACCACCGAAGCCGCGGCCCGCTTGGCCAATCGATACCCATCAGCTGCCTCTGGGGTCCCACAGGCCATAAAGGCTCGATAGGACTCCTTCTTCAGCTTGACGGCATCCCTTACTGCTGGTGTCCACCAGCGAGTACGGGGGTTGCCGCCACGACAGGCACCAACCACCTTACGGCCACAACTCAGATTGGCCGCCTCAACAATAGAGGCACGGAACATGGTCCACTCGGGCTCAATGTCCCCCGCCTCCCCCGGAACATGGGAAAAGCTCTGTCGGAGGTGGGAGTTGAAACTCCTTCTGACAGGGGATTACGCCAGACGCTCCCAACAAACCCTCACAATACGTTTGGGTCTGCCAGGACGGACCGGCATCTTCCCCCACCATCGGAGCCTACTCACCACCAGGTGGTGATCAGTTGACAGCTCCGCCCCTCTCTTCACCCGAGTGTCCAGAACATGCGGCCGCAAATCCGATGATACAACTACAAAGTCGATCATCGAACTGTGGCCTAGGGTGTCCTGGTGCCAAGTGCACATATGGACACTCTTATGTTTGAACAAGGTATTCGTTATGGACAATCCGTGACGAGCACAGAAGTCCAATAACAAAACACCACTCGGGTTCTGATCGGGGGGGCCGTTCCTCCCAATCACGCCCCTCCAGGTCTCACTGTCATTGCCCACGTGAGCATTGAAGTCCCCCAGCAGAACAAGGGAGTCCCCAGCAGGAGTACTCTCCAGCACACCCTCCAGGGACTCCAAAAAGGGTGGGTATGCTGAGCTGCTGTTTGGTGCATATGCACAAACAACAGTCAGGACCCGTCATCCCACCCGAAGGCGGAGGGAGGCAACCCTCTCGTCTACCGGTGTGAACCCCAATGTACAGGCACTGAGCCGGGGGGCAATGAGTATGCCCACACCTGCTCTGCGCCTCTCACCGTGAGCAACTCCAGAGTGGAAGAGAGTCCAACCCCTCTCGAGAGAACTGGTACCAGAACCCAGGCTGTGTGTGGAGGCAAGTCCGACTATATCCAGTCGGAAATTCTCTGCCTCACACACAAGCTCGGGCTCCTTCCCTGCCAGAGAGGTGACATTCCATGTCCCAAGAGCTAGCTTCTGCAGCCGAGGATCGGACCGCCAGGGTCCCCGCCTTTGGCTGCCGCCCAGCTCACATTGCACCCGGGGGGTGCGGCGGGGGGGGGGGGGGCGTCCAATCATACTATAATTTCTTCCGGCACTTTCTCTTTTGAGTAGGTGTTCATTGTCTTGTGGAGGTAAACACAAATAAATATTTGATTATAGCTGTGCATACAAATCGACCTCATGTGGTCACCAATTGCACTAGATGACAATAATCGAGCCTCCAGTACTTGTCCAGGACTCTCCAGAAAGAAGTAGCCGGCATTAACCACCCCCAACTCCTTCCGCTTCCTCTTGCCCTTCATCATCCATCTGTCCACCTTGCCCTCATTTGTTTCCTGCCTCCTGCATAACATACAGTCAGTGGTGATGTACTGTATCTGCGTAAAGGCACACACAGCCGTCATCGACCGGCTCCTTCTTTTAATGAAATGGCACCAGAGGCAAACACGAGCCGTAATTGAAAGTGACCCGTACGAGAAGACAAATGTAGTGTGTACGACGCAGTGGCGATTGCTCTCGGAATGCAAGGGAAGCTCGGCTTCCCCTAAAATGTCAAAGAATAAGTGATCAAATATATGAATGTAAATGTAATTGTGTGTACATGTCATTGACTAAGTATGTGTTACAACGTGCTCAACTTTTGTTCCGAATCAGCTTCTTATTACTGGTTACGACACGACTCCCTTCTGTTTCATTCCCGCAGCGTCGCTGTGCTTTAAACGGTGGACGCTGAGCGTACGCAAGGCGTCTACTGCCCGGACGCCGAGCGTCTCGAGATTCAGGGTAGGTTGTGCCAACTCGTTGAACGGAAACGAGTCATTGGATATAAGCTGTTTTTTTAGTCCCGCGTCCCTGAGACTGGTGGTAGTGGGAGGGTACCGGATGCCAGGCTTTTCTGCATCAGATTGGATGATCTGTCTGAGCCTGTGTGCCAGTTTGATTGACATTGAAATGAGCCAATCACCGACCTTTTAGTGTAGGCATCCTTGTGAGCAATTTTCCAATTCACATTCTGTTCTGAGTTGAGCTGGAGACTTCTCCTAATCATTTTAGCGACACTCTTTGTTGTAAACAACTAGCGATAAATTAATCTTTTATTTCTGGTGGGTTTTATTGTAGTTCCTGTAGGTGTAGGACACTAATTAAGTCCCAGATCATTTTCTTGAAAAGGAACGGAGAGTAGAATTCACGTATAAATAAACGGACACATTTTATGATGTCGGCCCAAATTGAGCTTCCCCTCTTTGACAGCCCAGCATCCGCCACTGGTACGATGTATGTGTGTGTGTTACTGTGAGCCGCCGTTTGTATTGACGCAGTCCGAGTCAAATTCGCTGCTGTGTATAATTTTCAATATGGTGGTCTGAACCAGTATGAAACCCGGAGGCCATTTCACAAATGGACTCACGCCCACTCTAAATCTTGAAAGGCAGACAACCTCACATGATCCAACACTGACCAACTGTACAAGCGGTGATCTGCCATGCCTACGGTATTCAAATCAAAGTCGTTTGTTTACAAAATTGGTGGAAACCTCCCAAAACTCAAACAAACAATGGAGGAAAACAACCATCTCTTGCTAAGGTCATGTATTTTACCCAACAAAATATTGAGGATGATCCGTTCTTCCACTGTTTGATGAAGACGTTCATGACTTTTGCTGAATTTTTTTCACCATCATTTGGGATCTTACATTATTCAGCAGAAGCCTCACAAGACTTCAGTCAGTCTCATGATTTAGCAGATTTAGAAGTCTTTCAGATTTAGAAGTATTTTATGAATTTGCAGGAAGACTGACAAGACTTGGGGAAACGCCATCAAATGGAATTCTCTGTGATACGATAAAGTCTCGCCTGATTTAGCTGATTACTTCCGCAATTCCATGATTCATCATAGGTCTGTAAAGATTTTAAGAAAGTCTCATGAGATTGAATAGAAGAATAGAAGCATGCGATTGGCAGAAATCTCACAAGATTTCATGAGATCTCATTTCATTTGGCGGTCTCGTGATTTATTTGTATTTTTATTTTTTTTTAGGAAATATTTGCTTGATTTAGCTAGTGGTACCAGTAGGTGATTCAGTAGAACTCTTACAACATATGAGAACGTCTTTTCTGATTTTGCTGAATGTTTTACAATGTTTTATGAAGTCTGAGTTAGGAGTCTCTTAAGATTTGAGGAAGTCCTGCATAGTTATATGGCATTCTAGTAAGATTTGAGGACATCTTGAGTGCTTTAGTGGTAGTCTCACAAGATTTAACGAAGTTTTGTGTGATTTTACAGAAATCTCACCTGATTTGAAAAGGTCTTGTGTGATTTTCCAGAATTAAAGATCTACGACCATCTCATGTGATCTCACATACACTCAATGACAGATTTTGCTAACTTTTTCAGAGCAGTCTTTTAATATAATGGAAGCCTTATCAGATTTGATTAATGCTTGTGCAATTTAGCAGAACTCTCATGACATTAGAGGAATGCTCATGTGATTTCGAAAAAATTCGATTCACGTATCAGTCGTTGCGACAATTTAAGGAATTATGACACCCAGAGGGTGTTTTCCTTACTTGCATATTCCGTCCTCGGAGTCTTCCAAGCCAAATCTCTCATCAAAGGTAAACTGAATCCTCATGTTGCTCGCCGCCACCAGTCTCCACACCAACACGATGTTCCTGGGGTAAGTGAGAGGGAAATCCGGGCTATGGATCGTCCCCTCTCCAGACACCATGATCACCTTCTCCTGATGGGACTCCTGCACTCCTAAAAGAGAAAAAAAACAACAAATGAAGGAATGCTTTGCGGACGAAAATGGCGATAAACTGTCACAGACCTCGCTGAATTGAACACTTTAAACCAGGGATGTCAAACTCATCCATCGCGCGGGCCACATTTTAGTTACCGTTTTACTTAGAGGGCCATTATGACTGAAGCCATATAAAGAAGTCAAGAATAACTGTTGATTGAAATGTCGTTTAAGTTATTTTCACGAGGGATTTGTTAACAAGAAAATGCTTCGAATATCCATCCATCCATCCATCCATTTTCCATTCCGCTTTATCCTCACAAGAGTTGTGGGCATGCTGGAGCTCCCAGCTGTCTTAGAGCAGTAGGCGGAGGACACCCTGAACTGGTTGCCAGCCAATCGCAGGGCACACACATACGAATCATCCGCGCTCATACTCACACCTTTGTGACAATTTTTGAGTGGTCAATCAGCCTGCCATGTATGTTTTTGGAATGTGGGAAGACAACGGAGTACCCGGAGAAAACCCACGCAGGCACAGGGAGAACATGCAAACTCCATACAGGAAGGCTGGAGCTGGAACCGAACCTAGTACCTCCGCACTGTGAGGTCGAAATGCCAACCACTTGACCGGGCCACCCATCTTAGAATATCTCTCTTATTTATTACATATGAGAATTAAAATGTTTAGTAGACATTTTAGAAAGGATCATGGAAGTTGATATGTTTGAGCTGCTTTCCCGGGCCACGTAAAATGAGGTGGCGGGCCAGATCTGGCCCCTGGGCCTTGAGTTTGACCCTCGTGGTTTAAACTAAATTAGACAACCAAGGAATTGTATCTGGCGAGGAGACAGTCGGCAACAATGCAGAGACTTGAGCCAATTACACATATCATATGAAATATTTACACCAGGAAGAAGTAACATAAGGAATATTATATGGAGATTTTATAGAGTCTCGTATTGTCTGAATAGGTTTGATGAAGTATTTTGTCAATTCAGGAAAGATTTAAGAAAGTCCCACCTGATTAGCGCAAAATTTTAAAAAGTCCTGGATGTTTTGTTTTTGTTTTTTGTTTTTTTTGGGGGGGGGGTGTTGGTATTCATACAAGTCGTTCAAGTCTTGCACGACTTCATTGAATTCTCACAACTGTTCAGAATGTCTTGCGTCATTTGGGGGAAATCCCACGCGATTAAGAAAGTCTCATTTGATTTTGTGGAATTCTTGTGAGAATTGTGAACATTTTATGTGAATTTGCGTTGGGTAATTCTTGCAACAATTGAATAATTCTTCTGTGGTGTACCTGAGAACAGGTCTGGCAAGATTTGAGGACGTTATGTGCAATTAAAAGAATTCTCGCAAGATGTACACAGGCTTCTAATGAATTTGCATAAGTATTGCATAGTTTGGAGAAATCTCATGAGATTTGACGAAATCTCATGTGATTTATGGATCAGATTTTTTTTTTTTTTCATGATTTGTCAAAATTTTGAAGTCTAGTGGAGGTCTCACTTGATTCACCGGGAGACTTTGGTTACATTCAGACTGCAGGCAAATATGACCCAAAATCGATTTTTTTTTTTTTTTGCCTGAATGGCTCAATTTCCATCGTTTTTAAAGTCAACCTGGGTCACTTTCACATGTGGTCTTAGATCGGATATGTATTAGATTTTTCTGCAATGCGAATTCTGTCGGCAAGGTCGCAATTATCTGATTTAGATGTCATCAAAAGCCCAATATGCGCTCCACGCAGGTGGGGGAGAGTTCGTGGGAGGGAGACTTGATCTTGGAGGGAGATCTGTGAATCTGCCAAGTTGTTTTAAGGAACAGTGTTGACTTTATATTTGATTTTAATTTAATCCCACCTGAAACATAAATCATAAAGTGGACATCTGTGGTGAGAATAGTAATTCAGCCACGCAAACGGTTCATTTATTGCATGTGGCAATGACGTGATGTCATCTTTAGTAGACGTGTCCGTGAAATGAGGCGATCAAAAAGCTTTGCCTCATTTCCCCAATATATTTTTACTTGCTCCCACACCACTCTTCCGCAGATACGAGATGATGAAAAGGTGAGGCCCTACTCACTGCACCATATTTACTTCCATATACACTATTATGTAGGTCACATCATCTTTTCTGCACATGCGGGTGCATTTGTTTCACACACCAGACAGACTGAGGTCACAATTAATACATAATTACACCCCTAATTTTTTTTTCTTCGATTTTACCCCAAAATCTAAACTGAGCATTAAGACCTACAAACGGAACCTAGATGCGTTTATTTTATTTCAGCACCGAATATATAACATTATGATACCGGTTTGTGAATAAATCACTTTTTAATGGACTTACTTTACTCTGTGAACCCAAGCAGCTTTTTGCGAGTGAGAAATGAGAGTGTCAAACTGCAGTATTTCCTTTGGGTATAAACAGCACAAAAGGCGCGAAGGTCACTTGAAACTCCTCAATCAGAGCACCCTATAAGATGACTGTTAATATTATATTCCTCAAAACAAACAGATACATCCTGCTGATGGAATTTGTTGTTTATGTATGCCCCCGTGGTACATGCTTTTCCAGATACATTTATAAATGAGAAACTAGTTGCTGTGATTCATTATTATTATTCCTCGCTTGCTGGCTTTAGAAAATAACAAGAAAACAAAAGCATTATGCCACGTGAATAACAAACACCAGAAGATCTTAATAGGCCAACTCAGGTCAGGATCCAGATTCACACGTGCAGCAGGTGGGTGTTTGCAAGGTAGGCAAGGAGTGGGAAACATATTGGTTAACATTTTAATAACGGTGATGCCAACCAGCAATGGGATTAAAACTGATTAATTCGATAGAATGAGATGATCATTTAACTGCTCATATTTAAAAAATATATAGGCAAATATTTCTTTCAATACAAGGTGTCGAGTTTGTTTAGTAAATGACACTGTATTTTGACTCATTTATTTTAACACTGGACTGCATCAAAAACTAGACACTAATGACATGTATACATCAATAACATGGATATTTTCTAAATGAATTTTCGCACTGAATCGAGTGGTAACATTCATTTTTCCCCATATGCACCAGTTGTTCTGTTAGTTTCTATATGCTATTTTTTATTTAATTATATGGGGGGGGGGTCACTTTTGCGAAGCTATTAGCCAGTTACTACTATCTACTACAACTCAGCATGTGTATATGGCATATGTTTGAACTACATAAGCAAACACTCTGTTGACACGAAAACTCAGAGAAACTGAGCAAATGTCCATATGCACCCTTTCCTTCCATCCATTCATTATCTGACACTTATCCTGGGGCAACAGCTTCAGCAGGGAAGTCCAGGCTTCACTCTCCCCAGCTACTTATTGCAGCTCTTCCTGAGGGATCCCAAGGTGTTCCCAGGCCAGCAGGGAGACATAGTCTCTCCAACGTATCCTGGGTCGTCCCTGGGGCCTCCTACCGGTGGCATATGTCCACAACACCTCACCAGGAAGGCGTTTAGGAGGCATCCTAATCAGATGCCCGAGCCACCTCATCTGGCTCCTCTTGATGTGGAGGAGAAGCGGCTTGACTATGAGTGCCTCTTGGATGACCAAGCTTCTCACCTTATCTCTAAGGAAGAGCCCAGACACCCGGCGGACGAAACTAATTTCAAGCCAAGTCAAGTCAAGTCAACTTTACTTTCAAATGTGCTACATGTGCGACATACAGCACAGATGAAATTACTTTCCTCTCAACCACAGGAGTGAGAGAAGCCGTCAAAAGAAGAGTTAACATAAAATGACAAAATAATACAACACAACACATGAGACAGACCGTCGTGCAATTTCGACTGCTTGATTCAGGATGTTTTTCTTTCGGTCAAGACCCATAGCTCGTGACCATAGGTGAGGGCATGAATGTAGATCAAGACCACCTTGAGAGCTACTTTATGTGTCCTGATTGTGTGAAGGGCCACCAAACTGATACATATCTGAAATAACATATTTGTGCAAATTACCTCTAAAAATATTAGAATGTGATATTTTTAATACTTGATTTTAAAATTTCAGACTCTGACCATGTTAAAGAGTTTTCACAATACTGCCAGTATTTGCATTTTTGAATCATAATTGCTACTAGCAAATCACAATGTCCTAGCACTGGCGGGCTACTCATGTGGTCCTCACGGGACACCTGGTGCCTGCGCAGACCACGTTGGTGACCCAATGCATTCTATAGAAAATTGTGACACACGTCAGAAAGTTCTTCCAATTCAAATCAATCATGAATATACTTTGGAAATAACAAAATTGTATTTTTTATGACACTTGTTTTTCAGTTTTAACTTAGAACTCCTGATGTACAAAGAAAAAACAAGTCATAGCATTGTTTACAGTGCAGCTATCATTCAACCTCATTCAATACTTCAAATAGAAAAAAGTATGTAAACCTGAATAGAAAAAAAACTACATTGGATTGCCTTTGATGCTTTCATGTGGGCTTGGTAGCCAGCCAAGTGGGACGCCATTGAATCACACTACGCCAACAAAAACAAAAAAAAAGGCTTTTGCATGAAAAGATTCTTTCATAAAGACAGCAAACTAACATTTGGCACAGCAATACCTCCTGCAGGGCAAACACACATGCATGGGAACACTGCATAATCCCTCCTTTTCTTACACTGAATCCAATTAAAGCGCAATCGTATCTAGTGAGCAGACACTTGTCCCGGCACGCCATACTCTGCTGAGGTCTTATCAACATTCTTGGAGCAAGTGGCAGCGAAAGGGACCATGTTTAATTAACTGTTCCAGGTTCGGGAGGTCACAAATTGAGGGGTTTGTCTTGGCCTCCAGCAGTCGTGTTTTTAATTACCCTCCACTTTTTCCCCACTGCCATAAGAGACGTTATCACGATGGGAGAAAATGGGATTCGCCAGACACGGCATCATCTGTTAAATGTTGACTGAAACATGTCGGTTTTTACATAACGAAGGGCATAGCAACTAATAATTGTCATGTTTCGCTCTAAACTAAAAAAAGGAAATCGCTTCGTGCATAACATCAAAAGCGAGAATAAGTGGATCCCCGAAATAGCAGACACCGAAAAAAGGGTCTTATCACAAAGTAATATTTATTACAAACCAAAATGATACCGTCTAACAGAAAGCGGTGGTTACTAACGAAAACCAGGAAACAATATAATGAGACAACAAAAAGGGCTTGCAAAAAACGGCAAGGGAATTGATTAGGCAAATTACGATTTATATTCCCAATGGGACGTCGAATAATGTAAAGGTCAGTAATGGTACATCAGTAGCGCTTTCTAAAATACATGGGCAACAGCAGTGGCACGGCATGCAATACTCCGGCAACAAGTCGACCGCCGGAGTGCCTAGATATAGCAGGTGCAATCACCGACAAATAGGCAGCAGGTGTGCAGGCGGCCGAAATGGAACGTCTGCCGCCTGCTGCCCAATACGAAACATGACAATAATTTTCAGCAGCTCCTATATTTTGTTGGTCTACTTCTTCCTTTCATAACTTTGCTGCTGTGAATTGTGAATTTCTCCATTGCGAGACTAATAAAAGTTTTCTTATCTTATCTTAATACATTTACTTTAATTGTTACATATTGTAGAAAAAAGTACTTTTAATTTCTTGTATACAAATATTTGGCTCTCTCAAGTGCATCACGGGTGAAATTAAACAATGGAATCTATTTGCCTACTTCGAAAAATGTGTCTGTGAGCAAGCCCTTCTGCACTTGTTGATGGAACAAGCAGGGCTAATTTACATTATAACCGCCCTAACACCAAGTTTCTTTGCTTGTGACATTATCAGTTAGGCTGGGCAAAGGTACAGAGCCACTTTCAAGCGATGGCCGAACAACCCTGTCTGAAAAAATATCATGGTGTTGATATTGGATGCACCAATTAGCATAAGCAAACAGTGTTAACTGACGAACAATGCTGCTATTAGTGAGTAATTGAACCCAAAAAAATTTTAATTGCCTATAAATGGCACAAGGTGGCAGAAAAGCACAACTTTGATCTACTCATTTCATCATAATTTCTTGCCACAAAGATGTTACAAAATGGTACCAAAGTGAAAAAAATGCATCATAAGTCTCCTTTAAAGGAACACATTTTAATTCCCAATGGTACACCATACAAGTTGAAGTAAAAGTAGACTTTTCTTCACATTTTCATCAACAGGGGGTCTTTTCACTGAAGCACCTCATCATGGATATGTACCATGTGACTTGCAAATGGCCTCACCTCTGGGGTCTTCTTAAGATCAGAGGCGCAGCCGTTCCTCCCGGGGGGTGAATTACCTCAAACATGACTTTTCTTTGACCTACTTACCCACCCACCCCTCGCAGTGAGGGAAGTGGAGGCGGCTATTAAGGCAGGAAGTCAATGCGGATGAATAGGTTGCCGTACAGTGCGGCCATTGTGCTTTGTTCGCACCTTCCATTCACGCTGTTGAACATTAACCTTTCCACTGCAGCACCCATACATGCGTGCAAGGGGGCAGTTCTAGGGACCCCACCCACCGTAACAGGGACATGAATGAACTCTGTGGGTAGGTAGCTAACAGCGCTGTTCTTGAAAATAGCAAATTTCCTCAAATAGATGCCGTCCCTTCCAGTAGAAGCTGGGCGGTCATCCACTAAACACAAATGAAAGACTACCTTTTCCCCATCAACAAAAAGGGGTCCTAATTGTCTTAGTTCAGCCTTTTTCAACCCAGGTGCTAACCAAAACAGCAGTATGCTTTGAAGGTGTCATGTTTCGGTTTGTGACCAAGAGGTGGAACTGTGGGGCTTTTCCCTGCAGCTGCACACCTGTTGGTCGTTACATAATTAGTGCCTTTAAAAGGACTCCCAGCCCGAACACGCAGTGTCGTGTCATTGTTTGCTCTTGGCTTCTGTCATGTTTGTTTCAGTCATGTTTAGTTGATTGTTAGGTTTTAGCTTCAGTCATGTTTTGGTCATGTTTTTGTTATTGAGAGTTTTTAGTTTCTGCCATGGTGTTTGTTTGTTACTTTTGATTCGTTTTGTTTTCATGACTTTGTTTTTGATTTAGTTTTCTGTGTTTTATCATTACACTTCTTCCAATACAACCTGCTCCTCCCTCCTGCCTGCTTTTTGGGGTCTACTACCACCTTGCTACGTGACAGAAGGACAATTTAAGTCCAGAGTCGACACCCTGATCCTTGCCTTTTTAAGTTTGTTTTAAACTCCAGTGTCACTTGACATAAATGTCTTTAAATCAAAAGCTCCCTCTCACTTATAACTAACTGTATTATACTACAAATAGTCACAATGTGTCAGATACAGAAGTAAAATGATTACATACATTTTTCACGGCATAGAAGAGTACAAAAATTCAAATCTGAGGGTAACAAACAACTCGGAAAGACAAAATTCTTCATTAGTACAGGACGGAGTCCTTCAAGAGAGTGAAGATCATGGCGTTTTCTGTAAAAGGTAGAAACACTCTTTCAACCTTTTATTAAGAAGAAGCCAAACAATAAAAATCAGGTGTTCAGGGGAGGAATTGAATTCAGAGGTTGACAATCCCAGAGAAAGGATACCCTTTAGAATACCCCTCAATTCTCCACTCAAAAACTACTACTGAATAGAGTTCCTCAAGGAGGTGTTTAATGTACGTTTTCTATAAAAGGGAGAAAAGCTCCTCGATTCTTGTTGCAAGACAAAAACAAACAGTGATCGAAGGTGTTAAAAGTACAAAGTTGAAATCTGAATGTGACATTCCCCAGTGAAGAAACAGCGTACCCCCTAAATTTCTTCAACAGCACTGAGTGGAGTTCCTCAAGGAAGTGTTTGAGGTGCATGAAGGTTTCTATAAAAAGTAAAAAATGATTTCATTTAGGATACCTGCTTCTTAGTGAATACATTTCAAAGTGCAAGGCCATTTTATGGGAGCCACACCAACTAACGAGACAACGTAAACCAACAAAGGATGAATTCACTTTTTTTTCACGATTATTTTGAAATTAATGCCAACATCTGTTACCTGTTAGGAGTCCCGCAGGTGCAGTGAATTCCCAGGCCCTGCTTAGCTACTATCTATGGCTTTAAAGCTTATAGTCCGTTGCCCGTACATGGCTGCAAACACACGGTGGGAATCTTTGGTAGCATGAAGTATTAATAATTAGGCATGTGCGGCACAGTTGTGCAGTGAGTTCATCTCCCAGGCATGTTACAGGGACGCTGTCGGAATCTACCCAAGTACTGGAAAAATATGAAGACACTTAATTGAGTAAAATGTAAACTATTTAAAAATTCAAATTTGAGTGGGCTTGAGCACCCAGTGACAGACTGTCAAAATGACTGGGGTTGTATTTCAGGAATGATCACCTGTTGGCAGGCCAATAAGGCGTTATGAAAAATAATGCAAAAACTTTAAAACTTCAAAACTTTAGCTGTAATACATTTTTACCGAGCAGCCGGACATTTTTGGCGGTGTGTCTACCATAATAGACCCACCAAAAAAAGGCATGCTTGAAAATACACAAAGTCTTCCCCTTTGTTTTGAAGTAGGCAATTCTCATTCAAAAATCCATCCTCCAAAGCGATTTTCACTGAGCAACATAAAATTTGGCCAGCGTGTCTACAATGAGTAGAACCAGTGGCGGTTCTGGGGGGGGGGGGGGGGCAGTGCCCCTGTAGCACTGATTCTGGCCCCCCCTGTGACGCCCCCTCCGAGCGTAGATTACACAGTCGCGCCGAGTCGCTGACGCGAAAGGTGGAACCAAAAGTGCGTGATTTAACATTCTCATCGGACCCTTTAGTGCACTGCATCACTGGATCTCATCACACTGTAATGGTATGACTACAATTTCAAAGTTTGAAGAAATAAAAAGTCAAATAAGATTTTGAATCTGTCTTTTTAGCGCTGGGTTGAAGGCCCCCCCCCCCATCAAAACCCCTGGCCCCAGCCCGGCCCCCACAGTGAAATTGATCCAGAACCTCCACTGCAGTAGACCTACAAAAAGTCTCAAAACTTATACCCGAAAAGTCACAGGAAGGCAGCCACTTCAGTTATAACACGCTCTTTATGGATCATTGTCTATTTCACAGCACTTTTTGCACATATAGGCTTTTTACAGCTTTTCTATAGTGAGCAGTTACATCGTTGGACTTGTTGGAACATATTAATTTTATTTAAAGCTCTAATGAACACACATGCGATAAATCCTTGCATAAGTGCCACAGCTGCACAATGTTAATGGCAATGACTGCACACACACACGCACACACACAGACACACACAGAGCAATATGCATTTTCTCCCACACCCACCGGGCTCCGACCAGTCCCTGAGGGCCTGAAATTCACGACCGCAGACTTTCTCCCTCCTTCTGCTGCTCAAGTTGCAAGAGCACTGCACACCCAAGAGCACCTCCAAGTGATTTGCGCGAGGCTCTCATTAGTGCCAACACTTGTTGTGTGGCATCCGGCCACAGGAAGATTGAGTGTCAGCTGTAATTCTGTCTGTGACTAGATGAAGACATGGAACCACCTTCTGGCTTCTGTCTGAAGATTTCACTCAGTATAAAAGCCATTTTACCCTAAACTAGTGGTTCTTAACCTGGGTTCGATCGAAACCTAGTGGTTTGGTGAATCGGTCTCGGGTTTCGATAGCGCCTATGCCATACAATTAAATAAAAAAAATACTCATGTCTTGAAATTTGATTTACTGTTTTCTGTTTGTAATAAAATGTCTTGAATGTGTAAAAAAAAATCATCTTTATTTTTCACTAATGAAAGGTTCAGTGAATGTGCATGTGAACTGGTTGGGTTCGGTGCCTCTAACAAGAACCACTGCCCGAAACGTATCTCTTACAATCATCGGCCTCTTCATTAGGTACACTTTCACACTAAACTTAGATTCAAAACTATTTATAGCACGATGAGATCCAATATGAGTTTCAAGGAAAGAAAAAGCTTTTATTGAGATAACACACAGTTTGGATTGAGAATGTCAGAGAGGTACTCATTTCAAGTTAAGTCAAGTCAAGTCAACAGTATTTATAGAGCACTTTCAAACAGCTTTCGCTGCATACAAAGTACTGTACATGGAGCAATTTAACATGCACAATAAACAGTAAGACAAATCGGTAATACATTTGATGATTTGTTGATTTCAGTGGTTGTTGCAAGCTTATTTAGTTAACGTTTTCCTCTTTGTTGTTGTAGTTGGATGAGGTTTGATTATTTTCAGATCCCACAGGGAGAAAAAACAAGGCATTGTTTATTTAGGCATTGTAAATAATAACAATAATAATAATAATACAAAGATGGTCCACTGGTTAGTGTGTCAACCTCACAATGCAGAGGTCATGAGTTCTATCCCGGCCCCGGCCTTCCTGTGTGGAGTTTGCATGTTCTCCCTGGGCCTGTGTGGGTTTTGTCTGGGTACTCCGGTTTCCTCCCACATTCCAAAAACATGCATGGCGGGCTGATTGAACACTCTAAATTGTCCCTAGGTGTGAGTGTGAGCGCAGCTGGTTGTACGTCTCTTTGTGATTGGCTGGCAACCGGTTCAGGGTGTCCCGCGCCTACTGCCCAAAGAAGGCTGGGATAGGCTCTTCTGAAACAAAATAAATGTTTCAGAAGAGAGCTGTACACAGTTCAATATATTATATATATATATATAAATGAGAGAGAGAGAGAGAGAGAGAGAGAGAGAGAGAGAGAGAGAGAGAGAGAGAGAGAGAGAGAGAGAGAGAGAGAGAGAGAGAGAGAGAGAGAGAGAGAGAGAGAGAGAGAGAGAGAGAGAGAGAGAGAGAGAGAGAGAGAGAGAGAGAGAGAGAGAGAGAGAGAGAGAGAGAGAGAGAGAGAGAGAGAGAGAGAGAGAGAGAGAGAGAGAGAGAGAGAGAGAGAGAGAGAGAGAGAGAGAGAGAGAGAGAGAGAGAGAGAGAGAGAGAGAGAGAGAGAGAGAGATTTTTTTCTGTTTCCTCCCACATTCCAAAAATATGTATGGCAGATTAATGGTACGATTAATGTATTATGAACATCACGTGACCAAACCCAGAACAGGGGAGGCTTTACTGTACATTTGCAATTGGGGCCCGTGGACAGTTTGATGTTAATTTCAGTTGACAACGGGGGGTGGTTTTAAAGTTGTCAAATGTACATTTTATACCTGTTGCTGCCCCTACACAAAAAAAAAGCAAAAAATAAAAATGAAAAAAAACCCTCAGTTGTCCAGATATGACCTATTTTTGGTCAATGCTCGAAAGAAACTCAAAAAGCTTCAGCAAAGGACGGGTGCTAGTTATGTGGTTAATAAGCTATCATACTATTTTTACCGTGTTTTGCTTGTTTGCTACTTAACACCATTATGTTTTCTTAACATGGCACTATTTTGTTAAATTATTAGATTTATTATAAATTCTTATTGAAGAATTATTTGTTATTAATTCGCAAAAATGCGACTAAAACTAATGTAAAACTACTACACATATATGTATAAGACTAAAATGTGACGAACATTAATAAGTATGAACGGCGAAAAGACTAAAACTAAAATGGCTACCAAAAACAACACTGTGCAGAACCCAGCTAAAACAAGATAGTGCTGCAACTGTGACTTTGTCACGCAACGACACAACACTGTGTAATCTGATAATTCAACATCTGGTGTGATGTGTAAAATATTTTTTGCCTGACAACAACTGCTTCGAACGCAATAGGATGGCAGGAGTGAGTGACTATTACAATTTTTTTTCCATTTCCTGTACATTTACTGCCAATAATTTTTTCACATTCTTTTGATGCTTTTAAAAGTGCTACCTAACAGGTTAGCGAGTGAGCGTGGAGAAGGTGTGGAGCCCTCATCTTCATCATTCTACTCTTCTTCCTCCTCAACTTTCTCCTTGCAGCTGCCTCGAATGGGAAAGTTTGGTGGGAGCTATTCCAGCTAACGAGAGAGCGTTGACGAGGTTTGTCAAAGTCCATCTTTCACTTTGTGCTCCTTTCAGCCAAAGCACACACCTGTTGACAGCAACATTTTTAGCTTCTATTCACATTCTTTTAGGATTTCAACATGGTTGGAGGCGTCGCATCTTGCTGCTGATGGATTTTGTCAGGAGGATGCTTGACGTGTTCCCACTCGCGCTCACTGTGGCCACCGCCAACATTTATTGTACGTTTGTATGGTGCTTAGGAAATATAAGTAATAAAGACTGCATGCGCTTTTAATTGCAGTCACTCTGTGAAAATAGCACATTAAAGATCACAATGCGCAGGGCAAAATGCCTTAACAGTGCTTTATTTTTGCATGAAAAATAAGCTCACCAACACCAAGAAATCACTCACATCATGAAGTGCTTTAAAAGCAAACTGTTTCCATTTTATAGAACTCTGAAAAAGAAGTCCACCAAATGGTACTTTGCGCCTGGTAAACTCAATCTACAGTGTTTGATAAATGTTGGCTATTACAGCTCCTGTGGTTTGGCAACCGTACAGCATCATGAAGTGCTTGAATGCGGACGCTTTCCGTTTAATTTGTCATAATTGAAGAATCCATTACACGACTAGTTTTCGGATGAGAAAGCTGAATGGACATTCCTTAACAACTGCATTTGACCTCCATCACTCAGAGAGCATAGGAATTGAAAAGTGCTTTAAAGTGGACAGTTTCAATTTTAGTAAGTTTCGAAAAAGCAGCACACTGAAAGTCAATTTGGATCTTGCAAGCTGAAAGTAAAGAGCTTAACAAGAATGCTAGACCACCACCACTACGACAAGAGCATCCACCATCAGAAACTCTTGAGAAAAAGGCTCACCTGTTTCCTGGCTTAGGTCATGGGACGTTCGCAATGCAAGCCTGAGGGCAGTTGTGACGTCAATTTCAGTCAACAGCAGAGGACGGTATGAGCCAAAACGGTGGCTCTCTGAATATGAATGAAAATGGATCGATTAAGATTGCCATTGATGTGCTGATATTCTCTCCTTCGTGGTGGTCTAATGCACGTTAAAGGGGAAATAAATGTAAAAAAATTACTATTGCATTCGTGAAATAATAATTATGTATATAAAGCCTGTCAAACTGAATACACAGTTCAAAACAACGGTATTAGACCCCCTGTCCTCAAGAGACCATCCAGCATTATGAAGCACTTTAATGCACATTCTACATTCTTTCCGGTTCTGTGAACCTGCGGAGTTTCATGAGTGGTTAAACCCTCCCGAGTGAAATAGAGGGCCAAAGCAGTAGACTGTGCTTAACCTCACTTGTGCACTATAGGCTCCTGTGGGATTTGAATCGATTTGACTCGAAAAGCTTTATTTATAAATTAATATAAACATTCTCATACTTAACTGCTCAGGATCGTTTGTGTCGAATGTAGATTACGTTATTACCTTTATCATAATGCGCCCACTTTTTTTATTAGCCTTTCAGTAGATTACTGCAGGAGCCATTGGAAGGTTCATGGCTTTTAAAAGTAAGTGTTCTTTGTGAATTTAATGTGCTCAGCTTGCGAGTTCCAGGCAGTCATACTGTGTTAGTATTTTGGTTTATGAGCAAAAAGAAAAGAAAAAAAAACGGACTCGACTTGGCCCTCGCTGAGCTCATTTGCATACTCATGAAAGGGCACTTGTTTTGTGACACGTTTAGTAGTGATCAATCACTTCTCGGGTGGACATGCAGCAAAGATGCTCCTGAAACTAATTGAGCTTCAGTTTCATAAATTCTACATATATTCATCATTATATTATATTGTAGTATTATCACTCTGTCGACATTATTGATTGGTGAACCTAAGTGCCAGATTGCCTCATTCACACATGATTTATACTTCACAGCTGGTCTATTACTCCCACTCAAAAGCGTGTCTGATATTTTACGATCACAAAATTTGCACCATCGAATCACTTTTGAAGATAAGATAAGATAAGATATCCTTTATTAGTCCCACACTGGGGAAAATTACAGTCTACAGCAGCAAGATTATGGGTAGAAAGAACTTGTTCGTATGTGTGACGCATGACTGACTTGGTCGAATGTGACACACCTTGATCAGATTTCCTGTACAGTGATGTGAAGAAAATTTTCCAGTAAGTACATTTAAATATTGAATATTGAATATGAAATTGTCAAAAAATACTTCAGTTGAGAAAGAGAAGCACTAAAAAGGAACAGCAATGGAGTACATACAGTAAGAGTCCTCTGTCTTCACTTGGCCAAGCTAAGGAGACACTATTTTATGCGAGAGGAAAAAAAAGCAGCAAAATTGGGAGACAATGAGTCAACGCATTTTTTGCAAGCACAGTGGAAAACGAGGGTCTTCAAAATGAGAAAACCTATTGTTTATCCATGTCTGCAGGTCTTCTGCAGCAAAGTGGAGACTATGGAGACTCAAGTCTCAGTGACAGAATTAGTTAGGTTAGCAAGTAATGACACATGCTAAGAAATAACAGTTGGGAAAAATTAGGTCTCCCATATTTACTTCTCCACACTAAAGAGACACATTTTTATCCAAACGAGAGACTGTGGGCCTCCCTTAGTAAATTAGACATTGTGAAGTCAATGCATCTGCTATAAGATGCGATTCGAGAAGAGATTGTCGGTTTGGCAAGTGGAGACACTGGAGTCCTGTCTGGCTCACCCGAGCCATTAAGTTGCCTGCTAAGATAACTAACAGAGTATGATCATACAAACTAAATCAACGCACTTTTTGGGGGACCCACTAAAGCTTCATCAAATCACCTCTGTCTGCCCTTTTTCAAACAGTTTCCAGGACCTCTTTCCCACACGGATTTGTCAAACAAGCTCTTTAGTACAAAACCATCTGCTACATTTGCGGGGTCTCGCTTTCATACAAAACTGAAGTGACATTTGATTAAAAGCAGGCTGCCGCACATCCGGATGAGACTACACACACATAAACCAGCTAACAGTTAATGTGGGTCGTTGTAATGGATACTCCCACCCACGGGGTTGCGGGGTTGGAGGGTTCCCAAGTCGTGAAGCATATCCATCCCTCCATGAAAACAACTTGGGGAAAGCCTTACATTCTTTAAATAGCCAATATGATCAGGTTACCGGGGCATGTATCGCCAATCGCCATGTGTCGGCTGACATCATCCTACTGGGACAGGTGTATTGTTTATCTACATACATTCACGTCATCTATCAAGTGAGGCTTGGCGATGATTTATGTTCTGTTTTTATAACAATATTTTACGTTCAAAACAGAATTTGTTGACAAAGCTTTAAATGAATGGGCAACTGCTACACTATTCATTCATTCATCTTCCGTACCGCTTGATCCTCACTAGGGTCGCGGGGGGTGCTGGAGCCCATCCCAGCCGTCTCCGGGCAGTAGGCGGGGGACATCCTGAATCGGTTGCCAGCCAATCGCAGGGCACACAAAGACGAACAACCATCCACGCTCACACTCACACCTAGGGACAATTTAGAGTGTTCAATCAGCCTGCCATGCATATTTTTGGAATGTGGGAGGAAACCCACGCAGGCCCGGGGAGAACATGCAAAGGCCACACAGGGAGGCCGGAGCTGGAATCGAACCCGGTACCTCTGCACTGTGAAGCCGACGTGCTAACCACTGGACTACCGGGCCACCCACTGCTACACTATAAACTCATTATTTCTCCAAAGTGAGTCTTTACTCCAACATGTCTCGGTTGTATTTAGAGCTAAGATCGGTCCTAAAAAATCGAGCCCGACCCGAACCGGCCCGAGGGTATTTAAGCCCGACCCGGCCCGAACCCGATCACTTAGCTTGATTTGCAGGCCCGAGCCCGAAGCAAACCCGACATTTCATATTTTATTTGTGAGGACTCGGGGGGTTGAGGGGTGATTTCTGATAACAAAGCCTGTCTTTTGGAACGAAATCTAAGTTAAATAAGACTGTATAAATATTTACATCTTTTATATTTCTGTTTCTGAAGAGGTTACATTAACCGACAATTTTCTATCATTAACAGATTTTTTTTAAGAGTGGACGGGGGAAATGTAAGGCTGTCCGTCCGTCATTGACGGGTTTTAAATTGGGCCGTAAACCACCGCAGCAGTACGTCCTTAAGAATCTAGCGCGGCACTATATGAGAGAGAAGCAGAGAGACAAAAAAGAAAAATGATGGGTGGATCATAGACAGAGACAGGAAGGAGTTCTTTGAATTGTCATTGCAAGAGTTTAGTACAGTACATGTGATGAGGCGACTTCTGTTTTTTTTTTTTTTTTTGCGAACCACGGTCTCTCGTGGCCAAAACTATTGACGGCCTCAGAAAAAAAAAGTCAGCGAGAGATAAGGCCGAGCCGACCCAAACCAATGATTGACATTTTAAGGTCCGACCCGACACGAATTGAAGAACATTTTGGTCTTTCTATTCTTTAATAGAAAGTCCAAAATGAATTTCGGGTCGGGTCGAATTTCGGGTCGGGCTCAGGCTCGGGCGGCCCGATCTTACCTCTAGTTGTATTGGGCTTGAAATGTGAAGATCCTTATCACATCTGCCACGAGGTGTCAAATGTATGCAGCTGCTCACGCATGGCCACGCAAGCTAAAATTAGCCAGCATAATGGCGGTGTCCCGCAAGCATGAAATGTGCTGCATTGCCTTAGCGTAGCCGGATGCATTGCGGAACTTTCGCACAACGGAGCTGAGGAATCTTGCAGCTTCACAATTGCGTGTTTGTCATCATGAGACAGCTCTTTGGTTTTCTTGTGGGTAAACAGGTCTAAATCATAAAACGGTTGAATGTAAATCCAGAAATTAAATGAAGTGTATTCCAATATTGTAGTTATATAAAACATGAATAAAAACACAACTGGAAAAAATGAATCCGTTAAAGAAAAAAAAATTAGAAAACACGTATAATACAGAAAAATGCTGAATTAAAATGTGTGTGTGTGTGTGTGTGTGTGTGTGTGTGTGTCGAGAGAGAGAAAGACACAAAAACACGTTTGTTTTTATTCAATCTTGTCAGGGTCATCGATTCATAACTGTTAAATTGACAACAATGAATCAACATTGTGGGTCATTATAGTCGGAATTTTAAGATTTATTTTTTTGAAGAATAGAAAGACCAAAATGCTCTTTGAAATTTCAGCATCATGGCCACACTTTTTCATAGACTCATGAGAGAATCTTTGTGATGGGAATTGCATGAATTCAAGGATGTTCCCTTGGCATTCCCTTGGCATTTCTATAGCTGGACTGCAGCTATCTCTTTCGTCTCGTTCATGCCTCGGGGCAACAGAGGACACAACTGCGGGATTCTTCAGGTTTCCCACCGAGGCGACGAGATGCCCTCCAGTGACGCCGGCCAAGGTCAACTCCCGGACGAGGAAGTGAGGGCAGAATTCTGAGGAGCGCGGTCTTAGTCTCGGTGAAAGCGGTGTTGTGTTCTTACAACCCGCCAAACCCGCCGGCTTAATGCAACAAAGGAAGCTTTGTAACGCATACTCTCAAAAAATTTTAACATACATGTATAAATCACACACCCATATATTACTCTGAAGCACTTTATATAATCAGACTCGAGCCATGCTACAACTAGCCTAGACCAGACTAGACACAGACAGTCAAGGGCGAGACTAGTACCAGAATTTAAGGAGGCAAACACCAGTCTCCTACCAGGCAAGAGACAAGTAGTAACATTCTGCTTCCAGGCTAGGACAAGATGAAAGGCAGACTAGTAACAGCCAGATACCAGACTATTTTGTGACTATTATCAGGCTAGAACAGGGGTGGGCAATTATTTTCCCAGGGGGGCAAATGAGAAGCAGAAAATATTGTGGCGGGCCGGGCCAAAAGTTAGAAATAGAAATGGAAAATAAAGAAGATAGCATAATGTATTTGTATGCCAGTAATAATGTAACATTCTCCTCCACCATCACACTCAGCACCGGTTCTCCTCAAGGATGTGTACTGAGGCCCCTGTTGTTCACGCTCTACACATTTGACTGCTCTCCGACTCTTATTAGCAGTCCAGTTTGCGGAAAGTTTTTAACATGATAACAATCAAACCATTCTAGGAAATATTCATTTACTCGAGCCATAAGCAATTCACTCTGAGCATGGAAATTGCCAGAATCGGACTGAGTAAGAATTGTTTCCTTGTTTTTCAAAGTCTCATAGATTTGAGTCTTTCTGACTCCAGCCGTCTCCTGAATATTTCGTACTTTGTTACCCGCTTCGTTTAATCAGATACAGTACATATCACTTTCCCTTCCATGGTCATTACTCTCTCCCTCTTTCTTCGTCTTCACCTCCCTCCCTGTGCTCTGCAACTTGAAGTAACTGTGCCACCTGGTGTTGAAATACCTGTCATTACAAGTCCAAACGAAATGAATGCAATCAAACCTTAATTGTGCACCAATCTTCGGCGGGCCCGATTAAAAAGACCAACGGGCCGGATCCGGCCCGTGGGCCGTAGCTTGCCCACCCCTGGGCTAGACCGAAGTTCAACGAGGCTAGTAACAGTGAACCAGAGTGGAAACAGATCAGATGAAAGTCAGAATATTACCAGAGTTAGGTAAGATGAGAGGTTCCAACCAGGTTACTAGCAGTCAAGTACCAGAGTAACTACAAACCACAACTGTACTAGTGCCAGACTAGTATCAGACTAATAGTTTGAGATATCTGTGCAAGAAACAGACTAGTATTAAATGAGACCCGGAGTAGTAATAAACAACAACCAAAATAGTTTGAGACCAGTACCAGACGACCACGAGACCGAAACCAGACACGTTTGGGATTAGTACATGACTCGAACTAGATGCCAGATGAGACCCAGACTAGTAACAATCTACACTAGGGCAGTACCAAGAAGAATCAGACAACTAGTCGTAACTTGAAAATGATACTAGACTAGACTCAATCGAACACCAGATTGGAAACAGACTGTCAAACGAGTACCAGGCTTGAGACTGATCTACCGGGCTAAATCCTTGACAGGACCATACTAGAACCAGTCTATTACAAGGACACACCAACACTACAACCAGATAAGGACCAGGCAAGTTTACTACTAAGCGAGAACCATTCTATTTACGGAATTGAAGCAACTTTCACACATTTGGCGCATCATAATTCTGATTTACAGGCATTTCTGTGGGGTGTTTATTTAATCATAATGCCTCCACATTGGAGTTTCAAACTAGTTTGTTCTTGTCTCCTTTTGTTTTTCCCCAACCACCACCATTTCCCACTAATGTGCCCTGAAGAGTGTGTCACTCGAAGCTTTTTATACAAGCGGTTATATGTTATGTAAGATGCTGTACAAGCAGGCTAGCATTTTAGAGTGAATTTAGTGGAGAAAAGTGTCAAATTACAGTGCGAGAGCAGGTCAGAACGATGAGCAAATACAAAGACGAGGAAACGAGGAAGCCACGCAAGCACCTGATGATTGAAAACTATGTGCTCTGACAAGCAGGCCTGACTGACTGCTGGGAGGCTCAAATATCTATGCTCAATTTTAGAATTGGGTTTTGACAGGCAACACCTCATTTGCATTTGAGTGTGTTTTAACCCTTTAAGAGGCAGATGTATCAACAAACAGTGCAGCAACCCATGAAGACAGACAATCCATCACAATACACATACGCATAAAGACTTATATCGCTGTGATAAACAACTATTCCTGCAGATACTAAATCAATAGTTCAGTACAGTAGTTTCCTTCTTTGTTTGTTTTTACTGAACAGTCAGTCTTACATGCCCTGCGATTGGCTGGCAACCGATTCAGGGTGTCCCCCGCCTACTGCCCGGAGACGGCTGGGATGGGCTCCAGCACCCCCCGCGACCCTAGTGAGGATCAAGCGGTACGGAAGATGAATGAATGAATGAATGAGTCAGTCTTACACTGCCCCCAAGTTGTGCATACCAGAAGAAGCCACAATTAATTATTCCTGATGCACAAAATGTTCAAAACATTTTTAATGTGTTATTCCTGTGTTTCCTTTTTTTTGACTGGAACAGATTCATGCATGGCATTCCCATTCATGTCAATAGGAAAATATTACATATTTTATGATATATTTTAGATGTGAATTCTATCCATCCATCCATTTTCCAAACTGCTGACCCTCATGTGTTGGAGCCCATCCCAGCGGTCTTCGGGCAGTCGGCGCGGTACATCTTGAACTGGTTGCCAGCCAATCACAGGGCACACAGAGATGAACAACCATGCGCGCTCACACTCACACCGAGGGACAATTTAGTGAGGTCCATTATCCTGCCGTGCATCTTTTTTTGGAATGTGGGAGGAAACCGGAGTACCCAGAAAAAAAACATGCAGGCATGGCGAGAACATGCAAACGTCACACAGGAAGGTGTTTCTCTCTAAATCAACAAAACTAAATCAATCTTTAATTTCAGAAAGATTTTTTCTGAAAATGACAACGCATTTAGTTTTCCTTTTCACCTAAAAAACTGAAAAAAAAACCCAGAACAAATTTAAAGTTTGTGTAATAAAGGTATTCCAATTTTTTTAAATGGACATGTGAAGACAACATTAACATTAGATGTGCAACCAACATGAAAACCAGAGAACTATGGGGGTGGGGAAATATAAACGCAAGATAATGACCTAAATCACACTGTTAAAACAACCAAGGACATGAGTCGGATAATAGTTCGACCTAAACCCTATCGAGCATGCATTTTACACTTGAGGAGGAAATTTCAGGAAGTACCAAACCCCCCTAAACTAACAAGTAAACGTGTCTGTGGTGATCATCATCCTATTTCACATAGAGACCCCACAAAACTGCCATGAATGAAGCTTCAGTATTTCCCAGGGGTGGAATAATGCAGTCATGTCTTTGCCAAGCAGACTGTCTTTATCTGAAGTGTGATGTTATTGTTCCCAGTCAAGGGCGGCGGAAATGAGGCGGTACAACTACATTGGTGCCCTGGCTCCAGCGATAAGCAGCACCAAAAAGGAGGCGGCCGACAAAGTGGCACATATTATTTCATGACATCAATTATCCCGCTTATTGTTTTGGCCCAAGTGCCTTTTCCTCACCAACAGCCACCCTGCCTGCGAGCTATTTCTATAAAGGCTGCGCTGAGTCAGCGCAATTTGCGCATTTACTCGTCTGTAAGGCAAGGAAGGATTGCAATGAATGATCATCGCAATAGTGCTGCAGTATCACTTTTCAATAATATCCATATCTGGTGATCTGAGCTTTCAACTAAAGTTAGGGTTTGTAATTCGAAGTTCAAACAAGGTTTACAGTTTTAAAGCGGTTGATGGTTCAAAGTGGTTTCGAGCCTCGCTTAGGGTTTCAATATCAGGCAAGAAGTTCAAGTTAGATTACGGTTTCAGATTTTGGATCGAAGACAGGCTTAGGGTTTCAGAAAAAGGTTGCAGGGTGAAGGTTTCAAAGCAAGATCACTAGGACTTTAAACAACAAAAAGGGGATTTGTGGTGGGTTTTCCAGCAAGGATTTGGGTTTCAAAGTAAGGTATGCAATGAGAGTTTAAGTTTCAGAAAAGGGGTTCATGCCGACATTTCAAAGTAGCGTTTCAAGACATTGTTAGGGTTTTCGGGAGAGAGTTTTTAAATAATGGCTCAGAAAAAGGGTTATGGTTTGAAAAAAAAAAAGAGTTTTAAGCCTCTTTTAAGGGTTAACGGTTGGCCAGGGTTTGGGTCTTCAGGCATGGCTATGGGTTCAAATTAATTTTTCAGGCCTATTTGAGTGTTTCAAACCAGAGTTAATATTGTAAATGGGGTGTTTTAGCCAAGGTTCGGTTTCATAGAAGGGTTTCAAGGCCACCAAGTGACACTCTCAGATTGTCAGACAGTAAGTTAGCAGTTATGGAGACAATGAGTGAAAGGCAATTCATTGAATGACAGTAGATGACCTCTGCAATTGGGCAATGCAGGGAGGCAGGATTCCTAAAGCACCATCAGAAAAACACACCAATACCCAGCCGTGTGTTGTAGTCACACATCTACTTGGTAAACAAACACACCATAACTCAGCCGCTGATTAGCACTTATCCTGACTCAGCTGTATCTTTTTTCGCAATTAAAACTACATTTGAAAGTGAAATGGTTGGTGTAGCATTTGGAAAGTCTGGTGTCAAAATGACAAACAGCAGGCCCCCCGGGCAAGCGCCGGCCAAATAAAACACCTTGGAGTCCTTCTGTTATGTCACAGGCGGGAGACGCCAAGCAGAGAACACACTCAAACCTGTGTCCATATGTTGGCGTCTTTAGATCGGAGGATATTATTTCTCTTGATGAGGTGTTTGTGTCGGAAGTGATGGTTTTCAGAATCTCGCTGGATGTAGGGGATCGTTTTCATGTGCTCATTTTTTTAACATGTGTGAGATAGTGCCAAATAAGGCAAGCAATGACTTAAGAAAATACTTTTCTACCTGATTAAGTAGTACTTACCTCCCTGAACCAACACCAACTGAATAAAATAAGTACCAACATTTTACACTATCTACAGATCTACCTCCCGAATAAAGTAATTTCCTAACTATGAATTGCACGCACACCCACACACATATACATACTTCTACTCAAACATACATACATACACACACACATTTTTCTCTCTATATATATATATCTATCTATCTATCCATCTGTCTGTATAGATCTATCTGTATAGATAGCTAGATAGATAGATAGCTAGATAGCTAGATAGCTAGATAGATAGATAGACAGACAGACATACATACCGGTACATCTATGTTTTGTACTTCCCTACTGACCTAATTAAGTATTTGCACTACATGCCAAATAATATAAGAACCTTCATAAGTACTCAACTACAGTACTTACATATCTACTTACCCAATTACTTACTGAATACACTACAGACCTACCTAATAAAGTACCGTCTTACCAGGTAACATGAGAACCTACCTTATAAAGTGCCTAACGACCTACCGAAGTACCTACCTACACACCTGCTGTAACCTTTCAAGTACCTGTCTAATAAATAACCTACCTACGTAATAAATCACCATCGTAGCTACCTAATCTTTACCTACCAACCAAATAAAGCAAGCAAATACCTCCCCTTTAAAGTATAGCGAGTAAATACTCTCCTTACCTACAAAATAAACTACTTTCAGTACCTACATACTTATCTAACTAATAAAGTGACTGCCTACTGAATACACAATACAAAGACCTTACTCGCCTACAAAACAAATCACAGACCACCTCATGAACTACTTACCGGTACCTACCGACCTGCCCATGTCTCAAATGTACAATTACTACTACCCCTGCACACATTTACTGTATAGACTTAGCCTAAACTGTGAGCCCTAGAGTGTGTATTTAAAGCACGGCATTTACTCAACTGGTACCAGACATTCCCTAAAAAAGGTCCTCTTTGGCTCTGATGTGTCAAGCCGGCTTTTCCCGGACACCCAGGACTTGGACGCACTCCAACATCCAATCACGACATTCACATCTGGAAACACGGGGACCCCCGATATGTGCCCGCCCTCCGGTAAAATGGATATGCTCATATGTCTCAGAAGTGCGCACAGACTTTTCACATTTTTCAAACCACTCTGCCATAAGCATGTATTTGTCCCCATGGTAATCTAATGAATGCACAATATGCCTCTTTATCTTTAACCCCACCCTTCCATATGAGGATTTTTTTTCCCCCGGCCCCCCTTCCGTAAGGCTTGTGAGTGACCCCACTCACCCCTGCCTGTCACTCTCCCAGTTTAATCTGGTAATCTGGAGCGGAACAGCGGCCTCTGTGATCACTGGCAGGTTGGGTTCGGCGGATGCATACCTTCCTCCAGCGGTGCTCAAGGGGGGTGGGGTGGATACGAAGGGGTATTTATGGAGGTAATCCGCATCTCCAGTGGCGGTTTGTTACTAATAAGATCAGGGCCAGGGGGGGGACGGCTTTTATGGGTGGGCTCAGGCGAGCAAAAACATGGCCTTGTACGGGAACATTAACCGGGAACACTTAACTCCCATGTGGAATCTGAAGACTCCCCTAATCTAAGATTAATCTACAGATAAAACAAGTATTTGGTGGGTATTGATGTGTAATGCTGGATGTTTCAATTGCCATGCGGTGGAAGAGAACTTCTAAAATTGAGGAAATCAAAGACCAATTACGGAAGGGATGAAGGGTACCATGGGCAAAATTAATGGCCAACCAACTTTAAAAAGTAGCTGATGAGCTACAAACCTATTTGTAATTGAGTACCTAACTACAGTATGTATGGAATAACGTTATCATATCCATACTACGGACTTCAACAATTGTGTTAAATCACAGACCAGGGCAAGACAAGGAAAAAATATATGTTTTGTTGAATCTGAGGGGTGTCGGCTTCCAAGACTTAGACCGGCCATCAAGCACCTTTCATGGCTACGGATTCCAGGGCCTCGGCAGAAGCTCCAGGGTCAAATTTATGTTGTCCTACCTGACTTTTTGGGTGAGAGGGTCGGATCCAAAAAGTTGGAACGTTTCACTCCAATTATTATGCTATCTTTTGAAAGGGTTACAGGGTTTTCATTAGAATTAAGGGTTAGGGTTAAAATCGGGAAATGGGGATTATGATTATAGCTATGGTTAAGCGTTTGCATTAGGGTTCAGTGTTTATTGTGGTGTTAATTAGTGTTAATTAGGTTTGTCGTTGGTTACACAGAGGGTAATTATGGTAAGGGTGCAAGGGTTGTAAGCATTAGGGTTGCCGTGTTGGCCTTCTCCAAACAAATTCTCCAATGTCGGAAATTTCAACTCACTATAGTACTATGGCTATTAGCTATCCTTTAATGTCTGCATTTCCATGAGGGGATGCCTCTGTCCAATGTCAAAGATTAAGATTCAGCCGTTTTTTGTTGTTGTTGTTTTTTTACTCATGGCTATCATTAAACTGAGCCAGGCAGCTGGACTGCTGTTTGGATCGCCAAGTTTTAAATTGAATTAAAATATGATGTTGAAAGTGATTCCTTTTGTATCTGGTGAGTAAGATGGAAAACTGTTCCATCAGAAGTGCAACTAGACTGCAATCAGATCAGAGACAAGGTCAGTTTGGGCCATGGCCGTAGGATATCCTTTGGCTGTTAGTTCTGGTTTTTGAGGCAAAAACAAACAAGAGTGTTTTTTTTAAAGTGCAGCTGTGGATGTCTTTCAAGCAGTCTCACTTAAATAAGTGTGAAACATTATAGCCACACCAAGCCGCGCTCAGACCAACAAACCACGTCCAATATTTGTCATTGTAATATAATCGTTGAGACAAAGGAGCTTTAAGGGTGCCATGCGTACAATATCCCTGAGACTCATTGGGTGATCTTAAAAAGACTCTCAGCGTCAGCATCCCTCAATAGGAAGTGCGGCAGTATAAGCAGCTGCTTCAATGTAAGGCCGTTGCTCCATCAAGGCCTGTTCAACATAATAGAGCAGCCACTTCTCCTTCTGATGAGTAACAAGATGTTTTGACAAAGCAGTTAACAAGATATCGATTGAGTTCAGTCCAAACTGCTAAAAACACCAACTACTACAGATTTGTTGCTTCCTGGTCTTACAAGTGACAATGATGTGGATTCCAAAGTGGATGTAAAAAAGGCTTGTGATCATGCCAAACTCCCAGCCAACCAGTCCGTCATCCAGTCAGCCAGCCAATCAATCAGTCATCCAACAAATGAACAAACGAGCCAGCAAACCAACAAATCAACTAAGATATGAACCCAAAAGCCAGTCAACGCCAGTCAAAGTACTCATCAAACCAACCAACCAGCCTACCAACCAGCAATAAACTAGCCAACCACCCAATCGAACAACCAACAAAACAATTAGACAGCTAGAAAATCAACAAACCAATCGACCGAACCCAACCAATGAATCAGTCAGTTGACCTGTCAGCCAGCCAAGCAAACAACCAGTCATCCCACTGGTACCAACAAATAAACCAAAAACTTGACAACCAGCTTCCAACCAACCAACCAACCAACCAACCATCCATTCAACCAGTCATCTTGGAATTCAATACAGGGAATTTGAACCCTGCCCTTCTTTCATCTGAATTTTTCAATTGCCAAACACTGTCCCATTTGTAGAGAAAAATCGATTTGGTGCCTTAACCGTCTGTGAACCCCAACTGTTCTACTTGTGCGACAGCCAAATGCACTGCACTCTATGGGCAAAACGACACACTTCCTAATCAGATGGTTTACATAGACGCCTTGGATCAGTAATTGTATGTTTCCATTGGAGAGGGTGTGTGTGTGTATGAGGGAAGGGGGGGGGGGGGGTTGACATGGAATTTGGGGGCAAACTTTAAAAGGTAATTTCCATATCCTGTCTTGTTCGAAGTGAATGAAACACACCCATTCATTGCAACCAAACTAAAACAAGGTGCACTTTGGTGGGAAAAATGGGCATAAACCCAAAAGAATGAACATGTGTGTGTGCAAGGAAAAGAGGCATAACGACGTAAACTGACCGTTTTGCTCCTTGCTGCCCGGAGGGTGAAACTTGCTGACATGACTTTCCTGAGGCTCCGAGCCACTTGAATGCAGAAGCAACGCGAGAAGGATGAGGATTGATGGAGGTATCATTTGGATAAATTGGAGTGGTGGTGCGGCGCAGGGTTCAGGGAGACTGGGGGGTGGGGGGCGGGGGGCTCGGGAATCAGCAGGGGCACCGGTGCTGCTTCGGCGCACGGACGCGCGCGAGAATCCGCATAATCTTCACCATCAATCCACCCAGAGGAAAATGAAATAGTTGCCAGAAAAAAAAAACAAAGAAAGAAAAAGCAAATCTTTATAAAAACAACCAAGAGCACAAAGTGATCGAAACAAAGTGGCAAATGTTTAAAATACAAAAATTAAAATAAAACAATCCAGGTTTGAAAGAGGTATTCTTGCATAAAAGTGAATGTACAAAAGCATTATCTCCCACTCGAATTGGAGTTGTGCTGTAGTCCGTAAAAGTGGTTCTGCTGAGCTTTCTCGGTTTGTGTGGAAGACTAGTCGCTCAACAGGTGCCGGACAGAAAAAAAAAGTTTGAGCCGGGAAGGAGGAGGAGGAAGGAGAGTGGAGGGTGGGAACTCCTCGGGCATATTAACCATTGCAGTGCTGAGCGCAAGCACGCCAGAGTGCACGTCCAGTGCCAGCGCGCGCGCGTGTGCGCATGCGTGTGTGTGCAAATGTACTTATTTTGAAAACACATAGTGGAGTGTGTAATTGTCAAATTTCAATTGTGAGTAGGATTAAAAACTTGTATCTTCTTTGGTGAAACCTTTATCATTTACCATTTGCTGAACTCAGGGGTGGCCAACCTTTTTTGACAGAAGATCGACTTTTGAATCAACCAACCTCTCGCATGCACGCGGGTGCGCAACCATGCACACGCAAGTGTAAATAAGCACGCACGCACGACACTACGAGCAACAGCCGTACATGAACGAAACCGTAATTTACAAATACACAAATCCCCCACCCCATTTCCCCTTCGAGCCCTTGCGATCAACGTAATGGGCACCCCTGGCTGGCATAACTGCTGCTTATTTAGCATCGCACAGCATAATATAGCAAGACTGCTGTGATTACATCCTGAATATCCACACAACAGTATTTTCAGCATGTTGATACAGTAATGACAAAGCCAGATAAATATGAATGTTGACCTCAAGTTAAACCTTTTTCAAGTGATTGATATTTCTAGCTTGTTTCATAGTTCTAATTAAAAATAGCTCTACTCAACATCAGTTGACTCTCTTTTTCATCAATATTTGCCTGCTATTGACTTGATGTTTATGTTTCATAGTTCATATAAAGTGTGAATCATCCTGCTATTAAGATGTACCCCTGATGTTCCAATCTCAGATTTCTTGTTTAGACACTTGAATGGCGATGAAACATGAACGGGACGTTTTAAATTTTCATGTGACAGTTTGTTTCGGGATTTTTTAAGCATTCACTTTGTCAGATCAGAGCACTGAACTCCTGTTCTCAATTTCCCCCGTTTTGTGCATCATCAGGTCGATTTCATTATCCCATTGTTGACCTGACAGAAGATGCCATGTTTACATGTTGACCATTAACTTAGAGATGGGGAAAAAAAGTCAGCTTTCCTGAAAGTAAATACTGTTATGTGATTCAAATAGTGCAACTCTAACAAACAATAACAATTTTAATGTGTTTTTAATAAGAAAAAAATGGCATTCTATAATAATAATGATAATAATAATAATACATTTTATTTATAAGCGCCTTTCAAGACCATATTGTACTTCACACACACACACACACGCGCGCACACACACACACACACAAAACTGTATTGACAAATTAAAGTTGAACAATTTTTGCAATACTGTACAGTATTTGGACGGAGTGCTGCTGTTCCTTCTGGTGTGCTCACTTTGGCCGCCTGGGGGCAGTAGAATGCAGACATAGAGACACACACAAACGAAGAAGAGTTAGACAAATAAAGAATACAGTGTTATGAGTATTGTTATATTGTCTGTGTGTTGCATGTCGCTTCACTCTTTCCAATAGTGGTATAAACTGTGGTTTTAATGCAATAACACAAATGCTCTTTGTTAGCTAGCTCGTCTACGTAATTTTGAATTGTTTATCAGCATTAAGCTAAAGGGACAGTATTAACATAAAGCTCTGTGATTGTTCTAAATATGCACTGTGTAAATCTTTTTTAATGCTTAGTTTTACCGTAAACTTCAACTTGGTGTGACATTTAAAAAACTTGAAGCCTCCTTTACACTTTGCTTCGCAGTCATTAAACATTCAACTGCAAATGAAAAAACATGGAGTTAGCCCACTCTAGTTCCAATGGCTCCAAAGACTTAACAATTAGTTTTTGCGGATCCCCGTCATGGATCGAATTTTGAAAATCACCTCAGTGAAAACAAACGATAGCAAGTAATGACACAAACTAGCATATATTAAGGCACCTAGAGCAGGATCGTGCTCACCAGCGCTAATGGGGAAGCACGTTCCAGTCATACTACTTAATGTGTTCTTCTTCTTCTCCACGTGGCTGCTGAGTCTTTTGTCGACAGTACAGAATCACATTCCAGCCCTGCAAAGGCCTACAACACATGTCAGCACTTCACCATTGTGGAATCCCCCATCGCTTTCCCTCTCTCTCCCTCTCTCTCTCTCTCTCTCTCACACACACACACATACGCATTCGTGGAGCCCTGTCTACTGGACTATTTTGTCTCGTTTGATTGGTGCTTTCACGGTGGTCTGGCCGAGACGTGTTTGGGCTTTGATGCAAAGACGTACAATAAACACAGCAAATTAGAAACAAGTCCCAGTTTTTGGGGGGGGTTTCGGTAGAGGGTCATCTACGATCACAGGGGTCAGCCTTTGATGGAAATATATACAAGACGGAGACACGTCCTGTCAAACTAAACATGCATATGGTGGACTTGTCCACACAGCAGGTGAAATGCTATCCAAGCAGTCGTGATGTTGTTTATTGTTCATTAAAAAAATAATTAAATATGAGTGAATGCTTAAAAAAATGTTTTAGGGATTTGTTTGTTCAGATACTTAATTTGTTTTGTTGTATACTTCCCTCTTTTTATTTTTGTTCTTTGATTGAAGTGCATTAAGTAGATTTAATTTCCTAGTCCTAGTATTTATTTAAATGTATTTTTTTTGACAGTGATTTAACAGCTTATTTATTGGGAGAGGATAACATTGCAAATTTAAATGTTACAACTTAGTGATAATGTTGTATTCGTACAAAAATAACAATTGAAAAAAATATTTAAATAGAAAAAATGTAAAATAAGGCGGCCCGGTAGTCCAGTGGTTAGCACGTCGACTTCACAGTGCAGAGGTACCGGGTTCAATTCCAGCTCCGGCCTCCCTGTGTGGAGTTTGGATGTTCTCCTCGGGCCTGTGTGGGTTTTCTCACATTCCAAAAATAATGCGTGGCAGGCTGATTGAACTCTCTGAAATTGTCCCTAGGTGTGATTGTGAGTGTGGATGGTTGTTTGTCTCTGTGTGCCCTGCGATTGGCTGGCAACCGATTCAGGGTGTCCCCCACCTACTGCCAGAAGACAACTGGGATGGGCTCCAGCATCCCCCGCGACCCTAGTGAGGATCAAGCGGTTCGGAAAATGGATGGATGGATGGATGTAAAATAAGTTTGTCATTTATATTTTACAGATGTGTTTAGAACAGACATTTTTATTAATTTATTGTTTTTTATTTAAAAAACATTTCAAAACATTTTTTTTGCTCAGAATTGTTTAGATTTTATTTATTGAACTTTTGTTGATATTTACACAATTTAGACGTTTGTGTCTTTGATTTAGTTTGAATACTTCATTCATTTAGTGTTGTGTTTTCCAAATATTTGTTGTTCTCCTAATTTTGCAGTTGTTGAAGAAAGAAATTATAATTGACCAGTATTTGAAAAAAAAAATTCTACTACGCCATCACAAAAGCCAAAGAAAAAACAAAACATACGTACTTATGGAGTTCAAATGCGTCTTCTTGTTAATGTAAGTAAAATCATTGGGAATTGTTGGCATCTTCCATGTACAGGTACTTTAATTCAATAATGTAAACTGAACCATTGATCATATCACCCCGGATTGCATTGAAGGCGAATACCTGCTGCTGCTTACACCTTCACACAGTTGTTTCTTAACATCAATAGTGGAAAGTATGAAAACTATGATTCCATACTGACATGCAATGTACAAATGTGCGTACACTTCGAGAATGCAGCGAGTCAAGTGAGCAGAACAGATCAATACCAAAAGGAAGAGATCGGCACATGCAGGCTGACGTCAATTGCTACTGCAAAAGTCTGCTGCTCTCGTGAGCATCGGGAAGCACAAAATAAAGGTTCAAGACAGTATGTTGAGCTTTTTGCTTCAGGGATTTTGGAGGCAGTGAATTGAAAATGTATTCCAACAAAACTGGTGGCTACATAGCCCCAAAGACAACATAAGTAGCCTTGGGTCTGCTCTAAAAATAGTCCGCCAGGAATGAGACATTGTGACTTACTAAGAAGAAGAATTAAAACGCAAGAAGAATGTTAACATTTCTTTTTTTAAACTAAACTTGTCTGGGGTGGGATGGTGATCGACTGGTTCGTGCGTCGGTTTCACAGTGCAGAGGTGCAATGTTCGGTTCCGGCTCCGGCCTTCCTGTATGGGGTTTGTATGTTCTCCCTGTAACTGCATGAGTTTTCTCTGGGTACTCCGGTTTCCTCCCACATTCCAATAACATGCTTGGCAGGCCGATTGAACACTCGAAATTGTCCCAAGGTGTGAGTGTGAGCGTGGATGCTTGTTCGTCTGTGTGCGCCCTGCGATTGGCTGGCGACTGGTTCAGGGTGTCCTCGTGACCTCGTGTCCAAAGACAGCTGGGATAGGCTCCAGCACGCACGTGACCCTCGCAAGGATAAGCGGATTAGAAAATGGATGGATGGATGGCTTGATAGGATGCACTGCAATTAGCTTCTAATGTGTTGTCTGACGCTAAAACGTTGCAATCAACATGCACTTTTCTTCACAGTTTATTAATTTGCAGAGTACACGCACAATCCTCACAACAATTACAATGCAAACCTCCACCAAGGCCAAATGATCACGACGATCTGACTTCCTTGATTGAAAATTGTTCCACTCCGGTCCTGAAGGTGGCAGCAACATGCACCAAAAAAAATACCATCTGCGCCAAAATGTCACATTGCTGAATGAAATTTTTCCGAGGCATTATTCTGTGGTTTATTATTTATTTATTTTTAAAATGTAACCAATACAATAATTTATGGTTTGTGAAATGTTGTGTTGAAACCTTCGGGGATTCAGAGTGTCACATTTTCTTCTTTAACCACAGCAAGAACTCGATTGACAAATGACGTAATGCTGCCGAGGCAAAGGAGCAAATCAATAAACATTGCGGCCTCCCTAGCAGGCGCTAATTTAAAGCGTTGGTCTTTAATTGTTCATGGATTAGCGTTTATCTCCTTAAGTATCCTACTCTTTTTTTTTAAAAAAAAAACATTGACCAGGGAACATATGATGGTTTTTTTTGTACATGTCAATAAAAAATGCCAATTATTATTGCCACTTCCATTTTGAACAATTTATATTAAAATTGTTAAAATATGATGGAAGAAATTTGTTGGTTTGGAATAATTCCCAACACAAAATGGTCACACAAGCAATTGATGTAAATTTCCACCATTTTGTGTCTTATTGCTTCACACATTCACACATTGGTCTTATCCATTTAGTCACAGCCTTATTCCAAAATGAAATACATTTTCTCCTCAAAACTCTTGACACAATACACTCCATAGTGAGAATGATACTTGGTTTCCCTCGATTTTCTAGATTTGTAAGAAATAAATAAGAAACAAGACAAAATGTGGACAAAGTAAATATTTTTTGTATGCACAGTGTCAAAGGCAGAACCTGTAATTTGGAAAACAAATCAAATTGAAGACTATGTGTCCAAGAAATACACGGTTATTACAAATAAGAGTTCAGTAAGTGTTTGAAAAAGACAAATAGCTAATGACCTATGTCAGGTTTGGTCAAAGTTAACGTGGCCAACCAAGCATTTACGTGACAGGACAAAGATCCCCGTAATTTACTCATAAAATGAGCATTATTTTCCCATCATGCATTAATGATGTGAAAGACAATTGTAAATAGCACTGTGATTTATCCATTTTGTGTTTATATTGCACTTAATTGAAAGGTGTTTGTTGTTGTTGTTTTCTTCTTCTGTCTTCTTTCTACCTACATTCTTGCTGCTGGAGGCTGTAAATTTCCCCAGTGTGGGACAAATAAAGGATATCTTATCTTATCTTATCTAATTGAAACAAATCACATTTTTGATGAGTAATCTCAATAATAAGTTACTTGATTTGTTAAAATTTCAAAACTGAAATACCTCAATATATTTCAAACAATTTGTGACCAAAATTGATATGTTTATTTCTTATATTTGTTTTTAAATTTAAAAAAAAATATGGTCCTTGAGCACAAAATGTTTACGCAGCCCTGATCTTTGTGCTGTCGTCAGATGTTGCCTTCGAGCACAACTTAAATTATTTTTCCCTCACAAAACACCTCAGTGACTATTCCAAAGGTGTTAATATGTCAAAGTCCAATGTATGTATTACATACACATGAACACACCAGTGAATACATTTTGTATGATGCAATGAATTTGCTTTCCCCACTGATATCATGACTAGGGTCTTTTGAGCTTCCGTGATACGCCTGAAGCGACCGGGAAGTGCGTCCGTGTCTCGCTAAGTCATTCGCTCTCAGCAAGTCACATGTTCGCCTCGCAACTGCTGGAAAGGAGGAGGGGCGCGGCTGGAGGCACGTTCTCTCTCCGTGGTGCTGATGGCGCGATGCCTTCTGCGCAGCCGTTACTGCGCATGTTGCATGACAGGTGCTCGCGCGCGAACCATTCAGCGAGCGTCCATCTTGGGCTTCCTTGAGCAGCAGAAATCTATCCACACCCACAAAACAATAACAACAACAACAGCGGCAACGGAGCCATCATGCCGCTTGGGCTTGATGATGTGACTCTCCTTTAGAGACGACAGCTCGCCGAAGAAGGAAAAGTCCCCCCAGGGGAAGGAGGATGGAAAGGAGCGGCAGCGGCTGGTCGGGAAGGCGCTGTTAAGGACGATTAGTCCCAGCTTGCTTTGACGGGTCGGTCGGGAAGGGATTTTTCGACAAACATCTTACAGGTGACTGATCGGAAGAAACGTTTTGACGTAACGCTCGTAATGTTTACGTTCGTGACGTGTGCGTGTGTTGGCTGCCATTTTAGGGAGGGGGGGGGGTGTGGGGGGGGATCTTTGTGTGTGTGTGTGTGTGTGTGGGGGGGGGGGGAATCCCTGTATACATGGTTGCGTGTGCTGGCATCTTCCCCTTCATTGTCATCCCTCCCCAACATGGTGGTCGCTTTTTCCCCCTCTTCAATGCAGCACTTTTAATGGTTGTTAGTCGTTGGTTTACATGGTTTGTAAGCTGGGCCTTACATTAGTTACAGCTGCAAAAGCCAATTCAAGAGCTGTGTGGCCTTACTGGAATGACACTTGAGAGCTGACCTCCGCCACGGTTCAAAATGGTACACCTTATACTTATGCACCTCCAGTTTGTGTCAGTTTTGGCACTGAGAGCTGGGGCTAATATTATGGCAAGACTGCATTACTGAGACCAGTTCAACTTGCATTTTGTTGTAATAAATGTACATTTTATTTGGCAGTACTTGCACACAATTCTTGACTGCTACCCATCTTATGAATATTGTCTGCATACATGTTTTCAACTGCAAATACACTACAAACAGTGCTCTGCACCTCTTGTATGTCAATGTGAAAGTAGCGCTTGTGTCGCGGGCGGTGCAACAGTAGATCTACAGTAAAAGAGAAAACAAGTACAATTATTTTACAAAATAAAAACATTCATCTTATAATGTCACAAATTTCAATTATGTGACACGACTGCACGGCTTCTTTTCCACCCCTTATATTTTTATTGAATTATTTTTAAATAACTTATTGACATTTTTAATGGGGAAACGTTTTTTTATTTTGTTCTTTAGAAAAATTATCATTACTCATGTTTGATCTTATGCATAGCACTTTGCAAGTAAGTAAGTAAGTGATTAGTTTAGTACTGCCATCTAGAAAGGTTGAAAAAAAATGGCCGCCAACTACGTTCTATAAAACAGTATGAACATTTATAGATGTAAAAACATGAACCTGTTATACAGTACAAACACGTCAATTACAAATATGTGTATACAGCATAAAGAAAACATTTAGTCAGCCAATGAAAAGTGGCTTCTATGGTTTAGGATGTGCCACGCCCTGAAGCCGTTTAAATCATCTTCGGGCCTCGAACTCTGCCATGATTTTGTTGCCATTACAGATGATTGTCGAAATAGTTGACAAGTTCGTAGTCTCGTCCGAGCTTCGTCTGGGAGACTCCATTTCGAAAGTGAGAGACGATATCACCCTTCACAGACAATGAGATTTGCTTGCGTTTACCAGACATGTTTTCAGACCATGTGCTCAGGACCACCTTGCCTCTGAAAGTACAACAATGTCCGGCACTGTAGATTTTCCTTCTAAGCAAGGTCACAGCGGCAGTTTGCTTCCAAAGGTTTATTGTAACAAAGTCATTTTCACTATTTTGTGGGAAAAAGCTGGTTGTTATAATGAGGTTTACATTAGAAAGCTGTTTGTTGTAAGTGAAATCGGCAAATGGAAAATAAATGACTTGAAATTTGGGCTTTGAAATGTGAACGTTATAGTGGTGAAAACGCTCTATGTTGAAAAGAGGTTTGCTTGTACCTGTCATATCAGCATTCACAAAACATCCCCAAATTCAACAGCAGTCTGCCATTTTGGGGGAATTCAAGGGATTGTACTTTGGCAAATTCCTCAGAGAAAATTTGTCCAAATGATTTCCTGTCAGAGGCACCGCTAAGATAAGAGCGCAAGCACTCATTAATTATTAATGTTTTTAGTAGCTCTATTTCCATGTGGCACCATAGTGGTGAGATGGTATTGACCTTGAAGTCTTAATACAACACGTGTATGTCTGTCTGACTCTGCCACTTCGTGTGACACAGTCAGCTCTACGAACACTGACATGATCAAACAGAACGAGGGCGATCTTGTTCTTTGGTCCGCCAGAGGCAAAGTCACTCGTGAAAGATTTCTGGTTGGCTCGAAGGCTTGAAGGCATGTAGAGCAACGTTTAATGATTTGTCAACAGCATTTTTTTTCTCTGAGGTACACTCTATTATCGGCATTGACTGACGTTAAACCACAAAACTGTCATTGTTTCTTAAGTGAAAATGTGAATGGTATACTGCCTGTTAGTACATACCACTCAACAGTGCTTGACTATCTAGCAAATGATCAATTAGTCAATATTGGAGCTGCTGCATTTTTTATTAATTTAATTTTGGAGGGGAATCATATGTCTCTTAATGCTATGGACCGAGTTTTTTTTTTTTTTTTAGATTTACTGAGGTCTCGCATCACGCTAGTCATGGCATGAGCTTTGTATGAGCTCAGAGACAGATTACAACCACAAGTACATTTGAGTATTTGAAATTGCATTTTATTAATAATAACGGGGTAGGACTAGATACGTTTTTTACTTCTTCCTACTCCCTTGAACTTAAGGGGTGTTTACACGCCAAGATTTGGTCCGGTGCTACGCCGGGGCTGCCCCAGTAGAGCGCTCACACGTGAAAATTAGCTCCGGCGTAGCCCCGGAAAAAGGCTTACACCGGACCAAATTTGATCCACTTCAGGGAGGTGGTTTAAAAATTTGCTCCGGAGCAAATGCTCTTTTGCGAAGCAGCACCGATGTAAATTTGCACGTGTGAAAGCAACTGGGTTAAATTTGCTCCTGAGCAAATGCGTACGTACGGCGAAAATGCGTTGCTTTCGTATTCTGTCTGACTTCCGTCATGTGTTTGTTTAATAACGACGCAAGACTTGGCTGGTGACATCTTTCCTTTTGTAGGAGACTGGACTGTCTTGGAGTTGTTTGTGTAGTTTGTTCCTTTGTTTTGTGTTCCCAACCCCACGCTCCTCATGTAATTTATTTTGTGATTTCCTCTCTTGATTTTCTGTTTGGCGCATGATGTGTTTGCTTTTCTGAGTGTCATTGAAGTCATCGTTGATTTACGTTTTCGGGGGTGGTCACTCTCGAGCAGAAGGCACGGCGAACGAGAAGGAGAAGGACGTGCCTGTCCAGTAGTCGCTTGAGTTGTGTATACGTTTTAAAAAGAATCAACACGACAGCTCATTTGCTTTCTGTCGTTTTGCTCCGCTGCAGAAACTGCCGTGTGAACGCAATTGGGGCTGCACCGACGCTGTGCCGCTGCAGACACGCTCAGCGGCTTTGTACGTGCGAACGCTCCACACAATTTGCTGCGGTGCAAAATATATCGCAACAAAATACATCGGTGCAGCGCCGGAGCAAATGTGTGCCGTGTGAACACCCCTATAATAACTGTGTTGAATGAAGACTGATTTCTTTCTTTTTACTATTTTATCTACCTTATTTTCTGTCAAATTATTACTGTATATGTTTTATGTTCAATAAACAAACAAACAAACGCACTTAATTTCAACCTAATGTTGTTTAGTGTAGCTTGAATGTGGCACAGGTTTCATGCATAGGAAATCAGAAGCTGTTCTCGCTTGCATTACCCGGAGAAATAAAAGTTAAATTACAAACACCACCTGTCATTTCTGACATGATAATATTAAACTGCAACTTAAACGTGTCCTGTAACACAAGGTTAATAGAGACACCTCATAACTAAAATTAGTTATGAGGTGTCTCAGTCAGAGCACGAGAAGGCACTATGTTAAATGGATACATATACACAGCACCAAAAGGAAATATGGGCTGGAGAAGAACATAGACATGTAGAAATATCAATGACATGCTACCTCATTTTGTTAACTGCAAAATAAATAAGTAAAAAGAAATACAGGACCGCTTATATATCACAGATGATTAAGTGGTATCGGTTTGTATTGGCACAGATATGGATACAGCAATACTACTTGATGGGACAAGGATGATATTTTTACATTTTGGTACTGATTACCAATATTTTATGTCAACAGAGGTCAGTCGAAAGACTCCTGCCCTAATTAATGAAACCAAATTGACCTTGCCAAGGCGACGTGCAGTTAAAAGTTGACATACTGGGCAATAGCAAGGACTTCCACTTATGAATATGATGAAGAACAAGCAGCAAGGAGCGGGTTGGGATGGCTGGGCCAAGAGAGTCTGTCTCGAGTCTAGACAATAAACTGTGCTACTTAAGAGAGGGATGCAAGTTTGGCTGCGGCATCTCTATACTGTCCAATGGCGACTGCATCACGCGGTTGATTTATGACTCCTATTGCTGCATACACGTACTGCCTCGAAATAGACATGCTCTGTTTGTATTTTCTCGCATAAGGGCCAAGGGTTGGCTGAACGGTAAACACGCTGGATCAAGTTGTATTCATGATGACTGTGTGTACCATGAAAATCCAACACTTGACTGCACCTCCAAATGGAGGCTAATTTGCGGCGCCCCCATTTGGAGGTCACATTGCTCCGACGAGGACTGAATCATGAATCAGTCACACCACTCAAATTGATTGCGTTTACGCCCGGAAAGTGTCATTTTAGTTTATATTTTTGGACGATTGCTAGGCCTAAAAAGAGATGCTTCTACCAATAGGTACAGTTTACAAGTCCCCGTTTCCATCAAATCCAATGGTTTGGTTCACTCTACTATTAGTTGTGGTAGTCACAGAAGTTGTCATAAACGTAGTACCGTATTTTCCGCACTAAAAGGCACCCTGGATTATGAGGCTAATCTTCAATGAATAGCCTATATTGTAATTTTGTTCATATATTGGACACACCGCACTATAAGACGCAATCTACAATGCATCCACGAGATGGAGCTACACTCCAAGAAATGCGTTTCTACAGAACTGTAGTAATGCCACTCGAGTGAAGCGCGCCTCAGCAGTCCATAGTCCGCTGCCCTCTGCTCTGTGTGTGTGAGCGCGACCACGTACAGACGTGGTTCAACCAATCGGCGCCGACACAACCCATGTCACAGATCAAAGAAGCTTTGCACAAATGACAACAGCTCAGATAGCTTAGCTGTTGAATGGCGTTGCTACAGAACGATCAAATATCAATAGAACCTTTTTACATCAAGTTATAACATTGACTCATAACATTGACTCTCTTGCGCTGCTCTATTTCTGTGTTCAACTGTGTAACCCGTTCAACATAAGTTTGAACTGCGTTGTAAGCATGTCTCTAGCAAGGAGCCATTTTGGGGTCGACATATTACCGTAATAACCATACACAAGGCGCATCGGATTTTAAGGTGCGCTGTGAGCTTTAAAGAAAATGGAAAGCTTTTACGTGCGCCTTTTCGTGCGGAAAATACGGTAATGCTAAAAGCCATAGTTGTCGTATTAGTGGCGGTTTCAGTTCGTCATGGTACAGGTCATACGGATATCCCAATGCCACCACTTCAATCCATATGGTTATTATTGGACTAATATCCGCCGAGCAGTACTGTTCAATTAAAAAAAACAACTACTATAACCCTTTGAGCAGCCATTTTGGGGATCACGTCGTGTGATTTGCCCTCCATCTTGGCAGCTCAACCTAGTTAAAACTAGAGCATACTTGTTTTAAAGTGTCCTAATTCGTATTTCCGTACCCGGACAGGCTTCATTTGACACGCAGGATGGGTGTCAAGAAGAAGCTGGTGTTCTTCCTCCTGGTCCTATGCGTTTGCCAACAGGAAGCATCTGCCAAAGAGAAGGGAACAAAGAAGGGCAAGAAGAAAGGGAAGCAGGTTTACTGCCCGTCGTAAGTAGAGCAAACAAACATTACACTTTACTGTGCGTTGGTTACTTTTCTTTGGATTTACTGTTTCAAATAAATAGTGGCCAGGGGAGTGTTTACTTAACTTTTGATGGTACAGGGGTTCGGTTTTGCAAATATATTACAATGTATCTCTAGTAATTGTGAAAAAAATGATAAGGACCCCAGTAATCCCCACGTTTGCGGTTCACTATTCACGAAACGCTCCAGTGAGAGTTGGAGAGCCCCGTTTGAAGGAGCCAACAGGACCACATCATCTGCAAAAATCAGAGATGCAATACTGAGGCCACCAAAACAGACCCCCTCAACGCTTTGGCTGCGCCTAGAAATTCTATTCATAAAGGTTATGAACAGAATCGGCGACAAAGGGCAGCCTTGGCGGAGTCCTACCCTCACTGCAAACGATTCTGACTTACTGCCGGCAATGCGAACCAAACTTTGACATCGGTGGTATAGTGACCGAACAGCCCGTATCAGGGGGTTCGGTACCCCATGCGCACAAAGCACCCCCCACAGAACTCCCCGAGGGACACGGTCAAACGCCTTCTCCAAGTCTACAAAACACATGTAGACTGGTTGGGCGAATTCCCACATACCCTCGAGCACCCTGCTAAGAGTGTAGAGCTGGTCCACTGTTCCACGGCCAGGACGAAAACCACACTGCTCCTCCTCAATCTGAGGCTCGACTTCCCGACGGACCCTCCTCTCCAGCACACTTGAATAGACCTTACCAGGGAGGCTGAGGAGTGTGATCCCTCTGTAGTTGGAACACACCCTTCGGTCCCCCTTTTTAAAAAGAGGGACCACCACCCCGGTCTGCCAATCCAGAGGCACTCTCCCCGCTGTCCATTCAATGTTGCAGAGGCGTGTCAACCAGGACAGCCCCACAACATCCAGAGCCTTGAGGATCTCCGGGCAGATCTCATCCACCCCTCGGGCCTTGCCACCGAGGAACTTTTTAACCACATCGGTGACTTCAACCACAGAGATAGGAGAGCCCACCTCAGAGTCCCAAGGCTCTGCTTCCTCCAAGGAAGGCGTGTTGGTGGAGTTGAGGAGGTCTTCGAAGTACTCTGCCCACCGGTTTACAACGTCCTGAGTTGAAGTCGGCAGCGCTCCATCCCCACTGTACACGGTGTTAATGGTGCACTGCTTCCCTTTCCTGAGACGTCGGATGGTGGACCAGAATTTCCTTGAAGCCGTCCTTGAAGTCCATGGCCTCACGCAACTCTTCCCACGTCCAGGTTTTTGCCTCGGCGGAGGGAGGCAACCCTCTCGTCTACCGGTGTGAACCCCAATGTACAGGCAGTGAGCCGGCGGGCAATGAGTATGCCCACACCTGCTCTGCGCCTCTCACCGTGAGCAACTCCAGAGTGGAAGAGAGTCCAACACCTCTCAAGAGAACTGGTACCAAACCCAGGCTGTGTGTGGAGGCAAGTCCGACTATATCTAGTCGGAACTTCTCTGCCTCACACACCAGCTCGGGCTCCTTCCCTGCCACAGAGGTGACATTACATGTCCTAAGAACTAGCTTCTGCAGCCGAGGATCGGACCGCCGGGGTCCCCGCCTTTGGCTGCCGCCCATCTCACACTGCACCCGACTCCTTTGGCCCTTACCATGGGTGGTGAGACCATGAGAAGGGGGACCCATGTTGCCTCTTCGGGCTGAGCCCGGCCGGGCCCCATAGGTGTAGGCCCGGGCACCAGGCGCTCGCCAAAGAGCCCCACCTCCAGGCCTGGCTCTAGAGGCGGGCCCCAGTGACCCGCGTCTGGACAAGGGAAACTGAGTGCCATTTATGTTATTAATCATTAGGGGTTTGTGAGCCTGGTGTGTGTCTGGTCCCTCACCTAAGACCTGGTTGCCGTGGGTGACACTGCCAGGGGCATCAAGCCCCAGACAACTTAGCTCCTAGGATCATTGATTATTATTATTACAGTGCATGGAAAAGAAAAAAAATCCAGGTATCTGTAATGCATTTATTTTTAAGGGTCATGTTGTAAGACGAGTTTGAAATGGAAAAAAAACAATGCAATATGTCGACAAGTTCACATTCCTGACATGACTGGCTATTTTCCATGAAGTGAAAGTTGGCTCCCAAAGAGCCCCGAAATGAAGTGTGGGACGAATAGACGGGAGAGTCTAACATCTTTTGTTTGACCACCTTAAAGCAGCAACACAGCATCAATGTCCCAACAGACCCCGTGGAGTCGACACACTGTATATATATCCAGATGTATACTGCATATACGGTATATTGAACAACTGCCTTAAATGGTAACAAATGTAGTGTAAGCTATGCCACATATTTTGCGTCTTTTGTGGAACCACTTGGTTTCATTGCATCTGCAGCGATGAGGTTGGGGGAAAAAAAGGTTAATCAAACGGGAATTATGTGTTTTACTTTGATCATGGCATCAACACGCACACACCGTCAGCAACATTCTTGCAGAGCATTCACACATATTTTGTGTGTGGGATAACGTTTATATAATGACATGTAAAGTGCTTGAAGAAGGGGTGTGGGGGGATTCTTTGGCAGGATCTTTCATTGCCACCCACGGGGGGAGGCTTTCGCTTCTCTGCTCTCCTGCCAGACCTGCGTCTGCTGCCTCTACGCCTCCGCCATCTAAACATCCCAAACATCCGCACTCTCTTTGTGTTGCTGCGGCGGCTAGCTTCAAAAGGAAAAGATGATTCTTTTTTTGCGTGTAGATTCTTGATAAGCTCAGCTCTGACCATCAATCAGATCACATGACTCACAAACTGGCTATTCCACTGCCCTTACAAATTTGTCATCTGCATGCACATCAGCTTTACATGATGAAAACTATTAAAGGAGATGTATTAGGGATATTTTTTCCAAAATGTAACAATTGCTAGGTGTCTTAAATGTGACACACATTACACACACTGTTTGTATAGCCTGGTCTGCTCCCGCACGGTGGACCTATCTCATTTGATGAGCCAACCCCTATCTGATATTCTAAATTAATACAGTACATGGTTTAATACATGGCTGACGCACGCATGTAAGCCTTTTGACGTTATTCAGATGTCCTCTTAGGTTTCCAAGCGCAAGGACAGATTGCGTCACTTTATGTCCGTTCCCATTGGGTGGTTGCGTTTCAGCCAGACGCAAATGGAATCCACCACTGGCAGTCCCACCTGAAGTCCTAATTGAATCAGAGTGGAGAGTTGGAATGTTGACGGCCCTTTTTTTTCCCCAGGCAACTATCATCCGAGGATCTGGCCCGCGTGCCTGCCAATTCCACCAGTAACATCTTGAACAGGTTACTGATCAGCTACGATCCCAGAATACGGCCCAACTTCAAAGGTAAGTGTGAATGCCTCTTCATCTCCCTCATCTGTCTGTCTGGCTTTCATGAAGACCGCCGAATTGCTGGTGTTTTGCTAATTTCACAACAACTACTCGGAATGTCATCTTTTGGATTTATCTTCACTCCAAGTGCGTGTTCAGAAGACCGCAAGGTTTTCGATTTGAAATGAGGTTGGCCATGCTCAAAATGGACGATCAAAATAAGTCAACATGGTCAATGTCACATTTTTCAGACCAGGGTTTTTTTGCGTTATTGCTCCCTAAGCGCCCGCCTCCCTTTTTTTTCAGTAAATCTTTTTTTCCAATTGCCAGGGCGTTACTATTCCTTATACACTGGTACCTCTACTTACGAACGTCTCTTCATTTGAAATTTTTAAGTTACGAAACAGCTCAATTGGAATGTTCCGCCCTCGCCACGTCCCTGATGCGGCGAGGCCGGGGGTTGGCAACACGCAGCTCCAGAGCCGCATGAGGCTCTTTAGCGACATCTAGTGCCTCCCTGGAGCTTTATAAAAAATGTTTGAAAATAGAAAAAGATTTTGATAGTCGGCTAATATAGTTCAAATAGATATAGATACATGTTGCAGCTCATAACCGCGAGAGCTGTGGTGTTGGAGTTTTAAAACACACACTTTATGTATGCTTTTAACAGTCTCGACAAACACAGACACGTCTGCGTCCGACTCCGTGCCTTCTCTCTTCTCGTTCGACTCGAGAGGCGTTCAAAGACAACCTCCGAAAAATGAAAATAAATGATCACTTCACTGACACTAAGAAAAGCGAAAATAATGCACCAAAACAAAAAATCAAGCGAGGAAATCACAAAATAAATTCTATGGGGGCGTTTGTGCACACACAACATTCATTCATTCATTCATCTTCCGAACCCCTTGATCCTCACTAGGGTCGCGGGGGGTGCTGGAGCCGATCCCAGCTGTCTCCCGGCAGTAGGCGGGGGACACCCTGAATCGGTTGCCAGCCAATCACAGGGCACACAGAGACGAACAAACATCCACGCTCACACTCACACCCAGGGACAATTTAGAGCGTTCAATCAGCCTGCCACGCATGTTTTTGGAATGTGGGAGGAAACCGGAGCACCTGGAGAAAACCCACGCAGGCCTGGGGAGAACATGCAAACTCCACACAGGGAGGGAGGGCCGGAGCTGGAATCGAACCGCAATAAATTCATGGGTTAAGAATTGGCGCAAAACTTTTTTTTTCTTTCCTCTAGGATCAAGGTTTATATGAAAATAAGTCATGCTTCATGCTAAATACATCGTTTATCTTACATGTTCTTTGAATAAAAAAGATTTGCTTTTTATCTTATTTACAAGCACCCATGCAATATAACACTGTGAAGCCGATGTGCTAACCACTGGCCTACCGGGCCGCCGCACACACAACAAAGGAATGAATAACAAACAATTCTGAGACAGTTCAGTCTCCAACATACATACAGCATGTGTTTCCTTCATTGTAAATTGTATAGAAGGCTTTCATTTTTTTTGCGGCTCCAGACATACTTTTTTGTTTTGTTTTGTTTTGTCCTATGTGGCTCTTTCAACATTTTGGGTTGCCGACCCCTGGGCTGGACAGACTGATAACTCCTTCAATGACCACACCGTTGATGTTTCTTGCAATTTATTCACCGGCGAGTCAAGAAGGTGTAAAACTGTAACAGACACACATAAAAACACTAACACGTTGCAAAGTAAAACGTGGTATAACAATGTGCACCACTGGTCTGATGCGTGACGAATGCGTGGCTATGCTAGTGTAGCTAACCTTAATGAGCAAATGCCCTAATCGCTGTACGTAAATGCTAACCGCAAGCATTTGCAATGCCCCTCAAATGTAAATATACGGCGAACAGACCCCACTAATTTATAACGTTGCACAAATTTGCATAATAGATTTACATACAGGCTGTGCTTGGCTTACAACACGAAGTTGCAGTCCATCATTTCGGAGGTTCCCCGTACTTCGTGAAACAGGAAGTGTCTCACGCAACAACGTCCGGTGTGCCCTTCACAATAACAAATTAACCTAACAAAATAAAGAAACTCTGTCGCTATAGAAATCGAAAACAAATGTTACATGGCTCTTCAGAAGCCAGAATAAGGAAAATATTGCCTCTAGTTAGACATAAATTTCAAGAAACGAAAGGGAAAAATACAGTATGGGTTGCTACTCACAGCTCTGAGTTTCCTGAACGCAACATACTTATAGCTGCACTGCCGTTGGCTATTCCCGAGCATCATCCGGGCATCCCATTGGCAAAGAGGGACCTCTACCGTATGTGTCTATGGGTGTAGATAGATGTGTTTTTACAGCGTCCTCGTCATTCGCCTCTTTGGCCATGAGGTGTTCCGATAGTTTTGACTCAATTTGAAGCCCCAGAATTCTTCACCAGTCGCGCGATCGCTCACTCTGCTGATGTTTGCTTTGGATATTTTCAAAGAATTGTTAAAAGCCGACAAAAGCAGATGTCCTTTGCGCGGTTCTTTTCAAAACTTCTGAGAGAGAACATGAACTAAAGAGGACAAAAAAAGATGAGGACGCAGTTAAAAGTTAAATTACCATAATTTTTATTCTTTATTCTGTTTTTTGTTTTCAGAATCAGAATTATCTTTGTTTCCGGTAGTACACGCTGCACTAGTATCATCATAAACAAGGACATGACAAATAAGGACATGGAAGGACATTCCGTAATGTAAGTGAACTGTTGTGCGGTGGTACCACCCAATTACAACAGTGAGACAATGTTCAACGTCTCACTAAGTATCAAACAGAGTAATCAATGGTAGAATACAATACGATAATACCCTTTTCCCACTGAAACTAGCGGGTAGTCGTGATCCGTGGCGACACGCAACCAATTGGCAATATGTCCCTTTCCCATTTCCCTTTCAAACAAACAAACAAACAAACTGTCCCCCCTGCCCCCTCCACCACCACCACTTTGCGTCTGGTTATGTCACCACGCTGTGATTGCGTAGATGATAGTGCGGCAGATTTCTTGGTAGTAAACAAAGCAACATGGAAGCGAGTGTTCATTCTTTTAGCCAGGGTGCTGGCTACCTTGCACCCTGTTTCGTAGCTTGCGCGCTTCCTTTCCGTTGTCTCTCGCAGGGTATTTTGATGCGGACGTTGCATGGCGCGTGTCAAAATGCTGCTTTACATTCGACCGTTTCATCGATATTTTGTCATTGCAAATCAGACAGATCCTATTCTCTCCACAAAGGCGAATCCTTCGCTCCATTCATCCTGAAGTGTACCATACTTGTCATCTTTTTTTTCTCGCCATTTTATTCGTTTAGGATTAGCTTTGAGCTAATGACCGAGCGGTCTGATTCCAAATCGGGGCGTTTAACCGTTTCCACAGCAACGGCCTACGTAGGCCAGTATCATCCAATTAAAATTGATCCCCCAACTGCAGCCCTGAATCGGACATGAGCAGTGAAAAATGGATGGATGGATTAAACAAGCGAGAAAATTTTGTTTTACCTGCGAGCCAGATGCAATAATCAAAAGAGCCACATATGGCTCTTGAGCCATACGTTCCCAACCTCTGGATTAGGGCATTTACATGGAAACCGCATCTCTACTTACAAAATTTTCTTGTTAAGAAATTTCTTCCAGAACCAATTAATTTCGTAAGTAGAGGTACCACAGTACAGTAAATACAGCTGTTTGAAAAAAAACAAGTTGATTGATGCAGTTGTTATATTATTATTATTATTATTTGGGATGTTCAATACCACTTTTTTTCAGACTGATAGCCGTGTGAGTAGTCACTCTTTGAGTAGTACTCACTGATACTGAGCACCAATACCTCAAGTACTTTTCATCCATCCATCCATTATCCAAGCCACTTCTCCTCAGGAGGATCGCAGGCGTGTTGGAGCTTATCCCAGCTGACTATGGGCAGCCAGCCAATCGCAGTTGCCAGCCAATTGCAGGGCACACATAGCCACACAACCATTCACTCTCCCAATAACACCGAGAGACAATTTAGAGTGTTCCATTAACCTACAATGCATGTTTTTGGAATGTGTTAGGATACCGGAATACCCAGAGAAAACCCACACAGACACAGATGGAACATGTGGAATTGAACCCCAAAACTCTGCACTGTGAGGTGGACGTGTTCACTATTCCATCACCGTGCTGCCCTCTCTCGTGCTTTCAATGTATAAAATTGTATTTAACACAATAACAAAAAAAAAAATTGTGAACAAAGACCTTTCTTTCTGACGCAGAACACTCAATGTCTGAATATTTTGCCAGTATCGGTGGCTGGTATCGGCAGCCACTAATAGGTCAAAAGACTGGCAAAGTTCAACAAAGAATGCTGGTACAACACGAGGAAAACAAGACGATTAAAAACGCTTGCAAAAAGAGGCAAGGATAAAAACAAACGGAAATCGCTTGTCAATAAATGGACATGAAGAAACCCAAACATGTATAATACAAAAGCCGTGACTATAACGCCGGATGCTTGTCTGTCAAGGAGGGGAAGCTCAATTTCGGCCTACATCATAAAATTTGTGCATTTACTTATATGTGAATTTTACTCTCCGCTCCTTTTCTAGAAAATGAGCCGTGCTGTGCTCTGCTAAGATGATTAGAAGTCTCCAGTTCGACTCAGAACAGAATGAGAATTGAAAAACGCTCCCACGGATGCCTACACCAAACGATCGGTGATTGGCTCATATTGCTGTCAATTAAAAAGAGATTCGGCCTCAGACAGATCATTCAATCATCATGCAGAAAAGCTGAGTGGGCCAGCCGATAAACGCCCACTGTCCATAGAAATCTCTAGACACCCAGCATCCACGCTGTAGACACTCAGCGTCCACACAGTTTAAAGCACAGTGAAGCAGTAGGAATGAAGAAGAGAGTCGCGTCATAACCAGTAATAAGAAGCTGATTCGGAACAAAACTTGAGCGCGTTGTAGCACATATTTAGTCAATGACATGTACACAAGATTGCATGCACACACATATATTTGATCACTTATTTTTTGACATTTTAGGCGAAGCTGAGCTTCCCTTGCAGTCTTAGAGCAATCGCTTCTGCTACAAACAAAAGTTCAGAAAACCTGGCGGGAACAAAAACGAAGAGCAAGAACATGGAAGGTCTAGAAGAATTCTACACTTGGAAACAGTCGTGAGCAAGGTGAATTACTAGACAGTGACATGACAACTTGGGAGTCCTTAAATAGTCATCTGATTACATTGGCAGCAGATGTGCAAGATGGAGGGACTGCCCTCCATTGCCACCTGCTGGAGAAAAACAATAGGATAATGACAGCATTCCACGACATAAAGGGAAACTACCTTTCTGTGCACGATGAGGCGAGAGTAATGTGCGGGTCCTCGACCCAGGGCAGATGCGTGGCTCATGACGTAGGTTGGAGTGCGGATTCCAAGTCCTGTTTTTTCCAGGGCTAATTTTCTTCTGAAAATGTAGTTCCAAAGTTCCTCAGGTTAATATCCCATGGCAATTTAGTTGTACAACAATTTCAAGATGGCACCTTAATTGTCAGCAGCAGGCCACAACATTTGTTGAAGAAGTTGAATTTGTGATTGATGGTTGCACCTTCTCTGCAGCACGCCTGTACCAGCACTGATTGTGATGGAGGGAATGGTGGAGCTATTTGACGGTCGCCGATTGACAGTACCTGTAATGGGCATTTTTCACAGTCCCATTTTGTTCAGCGGAGATGTCAGTTGTTGGGGGGATAGTCTGCATTTGTGCGGCTGGATGGATGGCTGGGGGGGCCAAGCATGAGGAGAGAAGAGCATATATGTGTATTTGGAACTGAGTTACTGCTTTGAATTGAAGCTGATCTAAAATTGACAGAAGTGAATCAATTTATTTTATCATCGAACGGGCACTGGAGCTTTGTGTTTACTTTCAAATTTTGCTTGTAGCCGACATGTGGGATGTGATGCATATTTTGAGCATGACGTCTCTGATCCACTGGTGAAAAGAGACTTTGATTTTCTCCTCGTTCATCTATTACTGCTTCAAATAACAAGGTGGATGCAAGAATAGTTGTTACGATTGTATGACTGTCCATGTTTAAGATATCCTCTATTTGTCCCGCAATGGGGACATTTACAGTCAGAGTTCAGAAAGGAAAACACTGGGTAGGTAGAGGGAAAAAAAACCCACGCGCGAACTATCCTCTTCTGAGGATAATTTAAGTCCAGGATACAACAAGTCACAAGACATAACATGTAAGGGGGCGGATGAATGGGGAGCGGGAGGGGCGACCGCGACGCGGCCCGTCCGACCAGCTCGCAATGGAGAAATTCCCAATTCACAGCAGCAAAGTTATGAAAGGAAGAAGTAGAACAACAAAATATAGGAGCTGCTGGAAATTATTGTCATGTTTCGTATTGGGCAGCAGGCGGCAGACGTTCCATTTCGGCCGCCTGCACACCTGCTGCCTATTTGTCAGCGCCATTTTGAAGTCAAAATACCAAAAATAACACAACACAACACAACACATAGGACACAGACAATCGTGCAATCTTCACCACTTTTCTGAATACACTTTGTTGTCTGAAGTTGAAAGAGGAGAGGATGAAAGTGTCCTTTCACCAGTGGGTCAGAGACGTCATGCTGAAAATGTGCACACGTCTGCTACAAGCAAAATTTTGAAAGCAAGCACGAAGCTCTAGCGTCCATTGACGGCCTGTCCCACGTAATCCGCTTCAAACTCCAAGCCGCGACTCCCAGTTCCAATTCCGCATCGGTGCTCCGCGCTAACGCTCCTTTCTTCTCATCGTCGGCTCCTCAAGCCTTACATCCATCCAGCCGCAGAACATTCAACAGCACCGATCTCTCCGCTGAACAAAGCGGGGCTGTGAAAAATGCGGCCCATTACAGGTGTAAGACACAATCGCCCCGGGACTGTCCAGCAACGACAGTCAAATGGCGCCGACATTCCTCTCAGTCAAAAACAGTGCTGGTATGCCCATGCTGCTGAGAAGGCGCAACTACTAAGCACAGAGTCTCCTCCTTGATGAATGTTGTGGCCAAAAAATGTTGACAAAAAGTCCACATCAGGTCCACACAACGTAACAACAAACACAAAGTGACAAAACAAACACAAAAACAACAACAACAAAAGAAAGCAAGGCTCATTAGAGCACTTGCCGACGGCTGCCTACTCGGGCGCCATCTTGACTTCAATGTTTTTTTTAATGGTATATGTTCTATTTGGTTAACTGATTTGTTAAGCGCTTTGTTTCAGCTGCTGCTGTTGTCGAAGCGCTATATAAATAAAAATTTATTGTTTTTGTGATACAACTGATGGGTATACTGTATTTCCACGTTCCTTGTCACCTCGTCATCCCTCACACTTGTCCTGAGCAAAATTATCCAATGTTTTTGCAAGGCCCGTATAAATCTTGCTGTCTGACGTATGACGAATCAAATGTTCCCTGTCACGGATACACTGGCTCGACTGTTGACACCATCTTAAAACAATCATCGAACTATGTTTAGATGAAGAAGCTTCTTAATTTTTAAAATAGTCTGTCAAAGGACTTAGCATGTAAAGGCTTAGCACAAGCATCAGTTTGCACGCTTTTCACAGCGTGCGGTACGATAAATTGTCAGCCTCAAGCCACGAATGTCCTAGAAAAACTAGCAAGCGTTTGATTAATGTCCTCAACAGTTGTCTTTGGGTCGATCCTCGATCCCCTCCGTCCTCGGGGTCCTTGGCAAGAGCTGTCGGTGGGCCCATGCTTCCGCCTGCCTAATCGACCGCCTCCCCGAGCGAAACATCTGCTCTCCATTCCAGTGACCCCCAAAGTCATCCATTAGCAGCGTGTCATCATCTTTCAAAAAATTGCATTCCTTTGACCAAAGCTTATAAATACCCTTGCTTTGATCAGCATTTGAAGCTACTTGAACATAACTCAAAGCAAAACACATGACCTCACTGATGCCATCTTTTGTTTCAAACGCAGGAATACCCGTGGAAGATCGGGTGAACATTTTCATCAACAGCTTCGGCTCCATCCAAGAGACGACCATGGTGAGTGTTTACCTTGACAAGCCATATTTCAGTCAAGCGTGCCAGAAAAAGGATTTTATTGCATGAACGTGAGGGCAAATTCTCACGCCCTTGCTCAACGAATGGCTTCATTTCTGAAAAAGGAAATACACTTAGAATGAGCATAAAGGGTTTGGGACTCAAGGACAGCGCTTCACAGGAAACAATAGCTGGAACAACCAAAGACATATGCTAATACTTTGGAATTTCTCCATTGTGAGATAAATCTTTTCTTATCTTATCTTACTCACAAAACATAAAGGGTATTGGTGTTTCAGGATGACCTTGAAATTCACCAGAACGTTAATTCGACCTCTCATTCGTCCATTTGTGTATCCAACACCTGTTGTGAATTTTGCTGTTCAGCTCCATCGTAAAGAACAGCAGATTGTGCAAAAAGTGTTCAAACAAACCGTTGCGTTCAAAAGTTAAAAGAAGGCCCAGATAAAGGTCACTTGTAAATGTTATACGCCCCAACACTTTCTGAGGCATGCATTTTTAAAATATTTATACACCATAACATTGTCAAAATTCCTCAATTTTTAAATGCGAGCCATTTTTTGGGGAGGGGGGGTTGGGGGGGGATACCAGCGCAGTACTGTGGCAGTGACTCATTTCCCTTCAGAAAAAGCAGTAGTTTGGCAGATACAGTCAAACCTCGGTTTTCGAACGTCTCTGTTCTCGACCAAATCGTTTAGTTTCTTTTTAGTTTTTTTATGCCTCGGATTACGACCGAAAATCGTTTCTCGACCAAACTGAGCGCACTTGAATGCGCACTTGACTCCTCTCGCCTTCCTTACATGAGGAAGTGACGCTTCCTCGTGTAGCGTTCCATTATGAGCAGACGTGTTCAATAAAGATTTTTTTTTTTTAAAGAGCGTGGTTTTGGTTTTCGAACAAATCGGTTTTCAAACAGCCTTCTGGAACAGATTGTGTTCCAAAACCGAGGTATGACTGTATACTGTAATTCGAGAACAAGTCTTCAGAAGACGTTTCAAGCTATTTTTTCCCCACTCACAGTTGAAGTTTACTGCTGAATTTAACATAAAACAAAAACAAGAATAGTCATACCTCGATCTTCGACCATAATCCGTTCCAGAAGGCTGTTCGAAAACTGATTGGTTCGAAAACCGAAACCATGTTTGCCATTGTAATCAATGTAATAAATTTCAATCCATTCCAAGTCTAGAAAACAACTTTTTAAAGCTTTTTTAAAAACTATTTTATACCATAAACTGTATACAGATGTAATAAGAGAGCAGGTAATGTGTAAAATACTGTACAAACATTTTGTATTGTTTTGTTTTGACCAATTTTAACAAACATTTACACTAGATTGTAACATAAAAATTCAGGTAACATCTCTCTCTCTCTTTCTCTCTCTCTCTCTGTCTCTCTCTCTCTCTCTCTCTCTCTCTCTCTCTCTCATCGTAACAATTGTAGATAACATTATTTTACACCTTGAACTAATAAACCCTAAAGTAATGGCTGTAACTATGGACTCTCTCTCTGCAACCCTACAGTACGAGGTAACATCCCTCCATCCATTTTCTGAACCTCTGTATGCACACAAGTCCAGTCTCGTCCATATTAAAAGTTTGCTGGGGAAGATATTCCTCGGCCTTGATGAGATTTTCAAACTCAACTTTAAACTTTAACCTTTTCGGCAGGTTCCTTCCTTGACTGAACTGTCTGCCTCCCCATGACGAATCACGGAGTGTATCCCACTTCTTGTCCGAAGGTTTTCGAACCATCCTGTGCTTGCTTTAAAATCAAACTCTTCAGGAGCAAATCTAGGATCCTTTTTTATCAAATCCATACAATTGTCTTGCTTTGCCACAAATCGTATCTTGGCTAAGACTGTCCCCTGCTAGCTGTTTCTCATTTATGAAAATCAGCAAAAGTTTCTCTACATCCTCTAGTATGTGTGGCCTTTATTTGCTAAACACACAAGATCCTTTAGCCACATCAGTGACATTAAGATGGTCTTTCTTTTTTAGGATGCTGCTGATCATCGATTCAGCATGCCAAATTCCTTAGCCAACAAAGACACATGCACACCTGATTAATCGTTCGCTTGCAAATCTTTCTTAAATTCAATAGTTTTGCACGCTATTTTCCTCTTTTTTTTTCACCGGCTTTTCTACTTCCACTTGGTTTCTTCGGTGCCATGATTAGGGGCTGATAGACAATGCAGAAATAACAGTCCGATTTGTGTCGGTCAACAAACACGATGCTTTAAAAAAAACGTTATTGAACACGTACTTTCACATTGGACGCTTTTTTAGAAATCTTTATTGAACACGTCTGCTCACATTGGACCCTCTTTTTTTAAAAATACATCTTTATTGAACATGTCTGCTCACAATGGAACGCTACATGAGGACGCGTCACTTCCTCGTCTACCCGAGGAAGCGCCACTTCCTCGTGTAAGGAAGGTGAGAGGAGTCGAATGGTGCATTCAAGTGCGCTCAGTTTGGTTGAGAAACCCCAAATTTTTTGGTTGAGAGCCGATTTGGCCGAGAACAGAGATGTTCGAAAACCGAGGTTTGACTGCATGTGTATCTAACACAACGGCATACCTTAGCTTTTAAGTCCAGAAGCTTTATGCACACAGGGAATCACCTGTCACATTTGGGTGTTATATGAATTTTTATTATCATAGTGACTGTCACGTTGCGTAACTGTAGAGTGCCCAAAAAGCAGGCAGGTGGGAGAAGCAGGTTGCACTGAACAAAATATTTATTAACCAAACACTCGAAAAAGTAAATCAAAAGCACGAACAAAGTCTTGAAAAGATCCAAATTCTAAGTAGCAACAAAACATCATGAACTAAAACACCACTCGGAGAAACAAAACATGACTTCCACAGAAACAAAACAACATTACAATAACACAATGATCCGACCTCGAGTTGTCAGCGAGGCAGTACTTAAAAAGAAAAGAACCATGATAATGATATGATGACCAACCGGTGTGACGCTGTAGGAGAAGCCCTCCAATGCCACCTGTTGGTCACAAACCGTACAATCATGACAGTGACATTGCAAAAAACATTTATATATAAGCGGCATAAGCGAAAAATGGAGTTCGACAAAAAGAGTCCGAAACTGTTAAAATGTGAGACTTTTACCCAAAATGGAGTCTTGCAATGTCACGATAACCCCTCTTCCCATCATTCACACCACCCATGCTGCTGTTAGCAGATTTATTTTTTTCAGATTTATTTATTTTTCGCTCCGAGGGTGACTAATTCCATGCTGTGGCTGTTGTTTTTCTTTTACACTGCCTCAATTTTGCGATTTGCTGGCTGTGTTAAATCCCTCCAGAAGGGAAGCTTGACTCAGAGCCAAAGAAAAGATTGAGTTCCACGGCTTGCTCCTTTGTACAAAACCGAAAGGTGTGTCAGAGCAGCCCCTGAGTGGACCAGAAGAATCGACAGCATGCCTTTGAAATCTCACTAAGGGAGAAACATGCTTAGAGAATTGGCACACTGACTCAATGCTTTGAGACGGTTTTGTATAACAGTCTTCTGTCGAAACAATGTATTCTTTATTCCCTGTTATCTCTCAACCCCCCCCCCCCTCCCCTAAAAAAACATATATGACACGACTTAGAGCAAGCGCACAACAAAGACCTGACAAGCAATGAAACTAAACTGACTAATTGTGGCAGATGAGAGACAGCCGACTGAGCTAAAAATCCCAGCTGGATGACTTGGGTGGGGCAGAGTATAAATAAAAATCACTAAACACATCACAGAAAAACATGACTCCCTCGTCCAAAATTCTTGTGATTGTGTATCGAGGCTGTCAAGTTCATGCCAAAGCAACAGGTGGCGCAATACACACAAGACTCCCTTTTGGGTCTGTGAGAGGTCAAAACAGCCTTGAGAGGTCCAATAAGGTATTAGTAGGTTTGGAGCTCTCGTCACTTTCAATGAATTCACGATAACTCTACCGGGCCAAACATGAGTAGGGCGGAGCAAATTATCGTCCTAATTTGTCTATGTGTGTGTGTGTGTTTCCCCGGTAGTAGCACTGGCCCGCAGCAGAAAGGACAGGACTGAGTTTGTCCAGCTTGTTCGGGGTTATGTGTGCTTGTGAAGAGGCCGTCTGGTGTGCAGCTGCAGGGCTTCTATGAAGTTAGCGGTGTGTGTGTGTGTGTGTGTGTGCAGGTTAAACTTAACATCAGATAACCTACAGTACGTATGCTTTCATAAAGAACACATGTAGGCAACTGTTGCTGTGGCGGCCGCTTGTTGCTTGACAAGCAGGTGAGCACAGTTTGGTGAAACGCATGTCAGAATCGGAATCAGAATCATCTTTATTGGCCAAGTATGTAGAACACACAAGGAATTTGTCTCCGGTATAACACGCTGCATTAGTATCATCGTAGTATCACGAGCCATTTGACAATTGAAGGTCAATTATTGCAAAGTGATTGTTACTTGCAGGCTTTTTCATGGTAAATACGATTTTAGGAGTCGAAATAAACTCGGGTGAGTAGAAATTAGTGCTGTCACTAAGAATTACACTGGTCAAAAGCTAATTTTAGTAAGAGATGCCGTCGGAATGTCACCTCTCTGGCAGGGAAAGGAGCCAGAACTGGTGTGTGAGGCAGAGAAGTTCCGATTGGATATAGTCGGACTTGCCTCCACACACAGCCTAGGTTCTGGTACCAGTCCTCTCGAGAGGGGTTGGACTCTCTTTCACTCTGGAGTTGCTCACGGTGAGAGGCGCAGAGCAGGTGTGGGCATACTTATTGCCCCCCGACTCAGTGCCTGTACATTGGGGTTCACACCGGTGGACGAGAGGGTTGCATCCCTCCGCCTGCGGGTGGGGGGACGGGTCCTGACTGTTGTTTGTGCATATGCACCAAACAGCAGCTCAGCATACCCACCCTTTTTGGAGTCCTTGGAGGGTGTGCTGGAGAGTACTCCTGCTGGGGACTCCCTTGTTCTACTGGGGGACTTCAATGCTCACGTGGGCAATGACAGTGAGACCTGGAGGGGCGTGATTGGGAGGAACGGCCCCCCCCGATCAGAACTCGAGTGGTGTTTTGTTATTGGACTTCTGTGCTCGTCACGGACTGTCCATAACGAACACCTTGTTCAAACATAAGAGTGTCCATATGTGCACTTGGCACCAGGACACCCTAGGCCGCAGTTCGATGATCGACTTTGTAGTTGTATCATCGGATTTGCGGCCACATGTTCTGGACACTCGGGTGAAGAGAGGGGCGGAGCTGTCAACTGATCACCACCTGGTGGTGAGTAGGCTCCGATGGTGGGGGAAGATGCCGGTCCGTCCTGGCAGACCCAAACGTATTGTGAGGGTTTGTTGGGAGCGTCTGGCGGAATCCCCTGTCAGAAGGAGTTTCAACTGCCACCTCCGACAGAGCTTTTCCCATGTTCCGGGGGAGGCGGGGGACATTGAGCCCGAGTGGACCATGTTCCGTGCCTCTATTGTTGAGGCGGCCAATCTGAGTTGTGGCCGTAAGGTGGTTGGTGCCTGTCGTGGCGGCAACCCCCGTACTCGCTGGTGGACACCAGCAGTAAGGGATGCCGTCAAGCTGAAGAAGGAGTCCTATCGAGCCTTTATGGCCTGTGGGACCCCAGAGGCAGCTGACGGGTATCGATTGGCCAAGCGGGCCGCGGCTTCGGTGGTCGCCGAGGCAAAAACCCGAGCGTGGGAAGAGTTCGGTGAGGCCATGGAAGCCGACTTCCGGGCGGCTTCGAGGAAATTCTGGTCCACCATCCGACGTCTCAGGAGGGGGAAGCAGTGCACCACTAACACTGTGTACAGTGGGGATGGGGCGCTGCCGACTTCGACTCGGGACGTTGTGAACCGGTGGGCAGAGTACTTCGAAGACCTCCTCAACTCCACCAACACGCCTTCCTTGGAGGAAGCAGAGCCTTGGGACTCTGAGGTGGGCTCTCCTATCTCTGTGGTTGAAGTCACCGATGTGGTTAAAAAGCTCCTCGGTGGCAAGGCCCCAGGGGTGGATGAGATCCGCCCGGAGTTCCTCAAGGCTCTGGATGTTGTGGGGCTGTCCTGGTTGACAAGCCTCTGCAACATCGCGTGGACAACAGGGAGAGTGCCTCTGGATTGGCAGACCGGGGTGGTAGTCCCTCTTTTTAAAAAGGGGGACCGGAGGGTGTGTTCCAAGTACAGAGGGATCACACTCCTCAGCCTCCCTGGTCAGGTCTATTCAGGGGTGCTGGAGAGGAGGGTCCGTCAGGAAGTCGAGCCTCAGATTGAGGAGAAGCAGTGTGGTTTTCGTCCCGGCCGTGGAACAGTGGACCAGCTCTACAACCTTAGCAGGGTCCTTGAGGGTATGTGGGAATTCGCCCAACCAGTCTACATGTGTTTTGTGGACTTGGAGAAGGCGTTTGACCGTGTCCCTCGGGGAGTTCTGTGGGGGGCGCTTCGTGGGTAAGGGGTACCGAACCCCCTGATACGGGCTGTTCGGTCACTATACCACCGATGTCAGAGTTTGGTTCGCATTGCCGGCAGTAAGTCGGAATCGTTTCCAGTGGAGGTAGCACTCTGCCAAGGGTGCCCTTTGTCACCGATTCTGTTCATAACCTTTATGGACAGAATCTCTAGGCGCAGCCGAAGCGTTGAGGGGGTCCGTTTTGGGGGCCTCAGTATTGCATACCTGCTTTTTGCAGATGATGTGGTGCTGTTGGCTCCTTCAAACGGGGCTCTCCAACTCTCACTGGAGCGTTTCGCAGCCGAGTGTGAAGCGGTTGGGATGAAAATCAGCACCTCCAAATCTGAAACCATGGTCCTCAGTCGGAAAAGGGTGGAGTGCCCCCTCCGGGTCGGGGAGGAGATCTTACCCCAAGTGGAGGAGTTCAAGTATCTTGGGGTCTTGTTCACGAGTGGGGGTAGGAGGGAGCGGGAGATCGACAGGCGGATCGGTGCAGCGTCTGCTGTGATGCGGACGTTGTATCGGTCTGTCGTGGTGAAGAAGGAGCTGAGCCAAAGGGCGAAGCTCTCAATTTACCGGTCGATCTACGTCCCAACCCTCACCTATGGTCACGAGCTATGGGTCGTGACCGAAAGAACGAGATCCCGGATACAAGCGGCTGAAATGAGTTTTCTCCGCAGGGTGTCTGGGCTCTCCCTTAGAGATAAGGTGAGAAGCTCAGTCATCCGGGAGGGGCTCAGAGTCGAGCCGCTTCTCCTCAACATCGAGAGGAGCCAGATGAGGTGGCTTGGGCATCTGATTCGGATGCCTCCTGAGCGCCTCCCCGGTGAGGTGTTCCGGGCATGTCCCACCGGGAGGAGACCCCGAGGAAGACCCAGGACACGCTGGAGAGACTATGTCACCCAGCTGGCCTTGGAACGCCTCGGGATCCCCCGGGGAGAGCTGGAAGAAGTAGCTAGGGAGAGGGAAGTCTGGGCTTCCCTGCTAAAGCTGTTGCCCCCGCGACCCGGCCCCGGATAAGCGGTAGAAGATGGATGGATGGATGGATGCCGTCAGTCTCCTTAAATCCTGATTTCAAATGTTTTTTTATCGAGCATATTAGGATTTTGAGAGCTATTTTATTTTCAATTGGACCTATAAAAACATATTTTTTTTTAAAGATGGATTTTATCATGCCTTGTTATTCATAGCTATAACATTTCATTCAACAAAATTATACCTGCTGGTGAAACCAGCTCTCAATTCATAAATATTACTAATTAAATGACTATATTACATATTATATGATTGTTATATTCTAATTGTGATGATGATGATGCAAACCAGAGTTGCTGGAGAAAAAAAAACTGTTATTTTAACAATTAATCTATGGATTATTTTGTCGGTGAATGGATTTACATTTCAAAACGTGAAATGTCCATCTCTTTATTCAGAAATGGGACAGTATTTCATATTGGTTACATGGAAAATGCCCAATTTTACATTATTTTTGATTCACTTAAGGGTTTGTTCTGTAAGATCAGAACAATCTGCAAAAAATGTTGATTATTGTGTCCTTTGTCCAGAACCACTTCCAGTGTGGTGTATGATTTCACTGCACACTTGTGACTTTCGGACTCGAAGTGCATTCTGGGACTTCCGGGTAGAGTGAACGCTGGCGCGTTTTTGGCTGCCGCTGCTCTCCCACAAACTTTTGTGTTTTACGGTGTTTTTACGCTCGATTGTTTTACTGTTTCGCATGGAATCACGATCATCATCTCACAGTCATTCCACCCAGCCCCCATTCAGGCCTGTCTCGCACTCTCAACTATCTTCGACTGTTTCGTCCCGGCGTCTCAGCGTCCTACCTGTCAACCTGTCGCTCCTCCATCGACCTGTCAAGGGTCTGCTCCAGTACTCGTTGGCCGAGCTCCTTCGGCTCCGCTTCCAATGGCTGGGCCCTCCTCCTGCGCTACACCGGCTCCCGGACATCGTTCGCTTTCCTTCCCGGAAATATATTCATCGTGGGTCTCGTCGGGGCTTCTGCCTCAACCGATCCAACACCATCGTCTCCTTCTGGTCTTCCTCCCGTCGGCCATCCAGAAACGCCGGCCGATCCATCGACCATCGTGCGTTAGCCGGCTTGGCTAGGTCGGCTAACGGCCCCCGCAGCAGCGAGACTGCCGCCGTCAACTTCGGGCTACTTAACATCCGTTCGCTTACTGGGAAGGGTAATCTCATTCAAGATATCCTCACGGACCGTAAGCTTGACATTCTCTGCTTGAATGAAACCTGGCAAACTCCCGGGGACTTCTCACAGTTGAACGATTCCACTCCCCCGGGATTTGTTTACATTTCCAAGCCCCGCGATTCTGGTCGCGGAGGAGGTCTCGCGATAGTATACCGCGAGAAGTGGAAAGTACTTTCGGTTTCACTCCCGCCACTTTCCTCCTTTGAATGCCTTGCCTGTCAAATATCCGGACCCACCCCCACGATTATTGCCACAGTGTACCGCTCCCCCAAACCCCACCGCGACTTTTTAAATGAAGTGTCTACTGTCCTCACCCATCTCTCCTCTCTGTCACCAAATGTAATAATCCTGGGAGATTTTAATATACATATGGACAACACTGCTCTTCCTCTCACCATTGACTTCACTTCTTCAATTAACAGTCTTGGTTTTGATCAATTTGTAGATTTTCCCACACACATCAAAGGTCACACCCTGGATCTGATCTGCTGCTCTGGTATTTCCCCCTCCAACTGTACTGCTGACGAACTTCCAATAACGGACCACTTCCTTATCTCATTCAACATTACACTCCAGCTCTCAACTGCCAAATCACCCCGGACCATTGTTTACCGTAATATTAAAGACATTAACATTGACTCTCTCACTGCATGGCTGACCACCCTGACTCCGAACATTGACTCCACTCCTGATGATTTGGTTTTCCAATACAACTCTGGTCTCACCAGCATCCTCAATACGCTCGCCCCTGTCAAGTCCCGCTCTGTCCTTTTTACTCGGTCTGCCCCTTGGTTCACCCCTCATCTACGTTCCTTGAAATCCCAAACCCGGCAGCTTGAGAGACTTTATAGGAAAACCGGCCTCACTGCTCACAAGGACATCTATGCAGCTCAGCTATCCCTCTACAAGGATTCCATCTCTCAAGCAAAATCACACTACTACTCCGGACTCATCTGCTCCAATGCTGGAAATACTAAGACTCTCTTTTCCCTTTGGAACAGAATCACTCAACCTCCTGACTCCCTACCACCTCACTTTTACTCTCGTGACACCTGCAATGCACTTCTCCTCTTTTTCAATGAAAAAATCAACAGAATCCACCAGCATCTGGGCTCCTCTGTACCTTTCCCCTCATCTGAACCTCTCACCCCTTGCAAACTGTTCTCTTCTTTTGAACTCCCCCATCTCTCATTAATTTCAGACCTCATCATTAAATCCAAGACTTCCTCCTGTCAGCTTGATCCCCTCCCCACAGTTCTGGTCAAATCCTGCCTACCCTCTCTGCTTCCCTTCATCTCAGCCATTATCCATTCCTCTCTGTCGACTGGAATTGTTCCTGTACTCTTCAAAACTGCAGCTGTCACACCAATCCTGAAAAAAACTGGTTCAGATCCCAATGACTTCAATAACCTACGCCCCATTTCCCATCTTCCCTTCATCTCGAAAATTCTGGAGAAAACTGTCGCCTCTCAGATCCACTCCCACCTCACCGACAATAGTCTTTATGAACAATTCCAGTCCGGCTTCCGTCCCCGTCACAGTACTGAAACAGCCCTCATAAAAATCACAAACGATCTTCTCATGGCAGCAGACTCTGGCCTTATCTCCATCCTCATCCTCCTTGACCTGAGTGCAGCCTTCGACACAATCTCTCACCCCATCCTCCTCAATCGACTCTCTACCATAGGCATCACCAACACCCCTCTACATTGGTTCCACTCATATCTCACTGGCCGCTCTCAGTTCATTCAAGTTGATTCTTTTACTTCACAATCCCTCCCCGTTTCTTCTGGTGTTCCCCAGGGTTCTGTCCTCGGTCCGCTCCTCTTCATTGTCTACCTCCTTCCACTCGGAAACATTTTCCGCAAATTTGGCTTACACTTTCACTGCTTTGCGGATGACACCCAGCTCTATCTCTCCAGCAAACCCGACGCTTCTCTCCCACCCTCGTCCCTCTCTCACTGTCTCTCAGAAATCAAATCTTGGTTCACCCACAATTTCCTCAAGCTAAACAGCAATAAAACTGAACTCCTACTCGTTGGTACCAAATCCACTCTAAACAAAGCCGACAGTTTCTCCCTCACAATTGATAATGCCACTATATCTCCTTCCCCCCAGGTGAAGAGTCTGGGTGTCATCCTTGACAGTTCACTATCCTTTCACTCCCACATCAATAACATTACCCGGTCCGCTCATTTCCACCTTCGCAATATAAACCGCCTCCGTCCCTCACTCACTCCGCACACCACCGCTATCCTTGTTCACAGTCTCGTCACTTCCCGTATTGACTACTGCAACTCACTCCTCTTCGGTGTCCATCAAAAATTCCTCCATAAACTTCAACTTGTTCAGAATTCAGCAGCCCGGATCATCACGAGAACCCCCTCCTTCCATCATATCACCCCCATCCTCCGACAGCTCCACTGGCTTCCTGTCAAACTTAGAATCAACTTCAAAATACTTCTCTATACATTCAAAGCCATCCATAACCTTGCGCCCCCCTATCTGTCAGATCTTCTTCAAATCTCCATTCCCTCTCGCTCACTCAGGTCCTCATCCTCCCTCCACCTTTTTCTACCCTCTGCCCGTCTCAGTACAATGGGGTGCAGAGCCTTCAGTCGCTCTGCCCCCAAACTCTGGAACTCACTTCCTCCCAACATTCGTAATATTGACTCTCTTTCCTTATTCAAAACCCAGCTCAAAACCCACCTATTCAGACTTGCCTACCCGCCTTAAATCTTTCTTTTTTATTTATTATTTTATCTGTGTTTTATTATTGGTCTTGGCTGTACAGTGTCCTTGAGTGTTGTGAAAGGCGCTTACAAATGTGATGTATTATTATTATTATTATTATGTAGGACGTATGTAGGTATAGTTCTTACGGTTGTAGTTATGTTAATCTTTTGTGTTCTGTTGTAGTCTTTTTATTTTATGTTCAACGTTCTGTAACGCACTTTGTCACAGCCGCCGATGTTGTGAAAGCGCCATATAAATAAAAATTGTATTGTTGTTTTTTTACTTCTTCCTTTCATAACTTTGCTGCTGTGAATTGGGAATTTCTCCATTGCGAGACTAACAAAGGATTTCTTATCTTATCCATTCTCAAAAATAATGATTGGTTAATCTGATAATCAAATTGTCGATTAATCGTGGTGTACGAGAAAAAAATTGGTTCTCACTTGATTAACATTGAAAAATTCATTGGTCTGTGTATGAAACCCTCATTGATGGCCTTGCACTCTTATTTAGCTCCACTCTTACCAGACATACTGCCACCCGCAATCATTGTTTCAGCAGTTTTTTTTTTTTTTCGAAGCTCATCCTGCCAAGTCTGCGCTACTTTTGGTTGATCGGCGTTTTAGTTTTTCGTCCCTAACAACTGGAACACCATGTCAAGTAATGCAATGCTACCTTGCACACTAGAAATAAGTGCAACGGATATAATTAACCTGCTGTCAATCATATCATCTGTAAATGTTGCGTAATTATTGCAATCGCTCCTCATGCCAATTACTACAACTGTCATCTTGCACAGGAGAAATAACCAGAATTGACTTGAACTAATCCGCAGGACTACAGAGTCAACATCTTCCTACGGCAGCGCTGGAACGACCCACGGCTCAAACTGCCGCAGGATTTCAAGTCCGACTCGCTGACCGTGGACCCCAAGATGTTCAAATGCCTCTGGAAGCCCGACCTGTTCTTCGCCAACGAGAAGAGCGCCAACTTCCACGACGTCACGCAGGAAAACATCCTCCTCTTCATCTTCCGCAACGGTGACGTGCTCATCAGTATGAGGTATTGTTTTAGTTAAATAGTTGTAGGGTTGGAACGTCACATTTTGCTCCATGTTTCGTTCATAACAGGACTCAACAATCCATGCCTGAAATTGTGCAGGAAATGAGCCTCTTTAACTTGAAGGAGCAATTATCGGTGAATTCCAGGGTGCGTACTTTTTGTCTAAATGAGTCCCAATCGAAGCTTGTATCCTACTCAGATGGGGGAGGCTAAATTGTGAAGCTTTTTTGCCAATGCCCAAAGTGAGTGGAACACAGCCTCAAACGATCATTTAGAGGATTCGCCATAGTACTGGGGGCCCATTTTTCACAGTTTGCAGATAATTTTTCCATTGGATCTGTTTGGCCAGTGAGTTGACTTTACTATGTGGTAGTGCACAATTACCCTTGCAAAATCGAAAAAGCAAAGCAATAAGGTAGTTAGATAATTTCCCCGAGGCGTCAGTAGACAGGTTGTAATCATGTGCGGCTGTAATTTCATAGTTTGTTGATCTAGAATATGCTCGCTATTATTCTCTCACAAATGAGTCCCCTGCCTAGTCCTGAATGAGACTGCATTAAAAAAAAGTCTTCCTCCAATCCGCAGGTTGTCCGTCACGCTGTCTTGTCCACTAGACCTGACGTTGTTCCCCATGGACACACAGAGGTGTAAAATGCAACTGGAAAGCTGTGAGTCTCCCCAAAAAAGAAAGTAACCTTTAAAGCCATACCAACTATATTAGGCGTACGCTTTGTGTCAATCCAGTCGGCTACACCACGGACGACCTTCAGTTCATGTGGCAGACGGGGGACCCCGTGCAGATGGACGCTATCGCCTTACCCCAGTTTGACATCCGACAGGAAGACATCGACTATGGCAACTGCACTAAGTTCTACGCAGGGACAGGTACCGCTACCAATTTGTCAGTGCAGTGGAAGCGGGTTACCACGGCAACAAGGCCAGACACAGAGATTGCCTGTGAGCTTGAGAGGCTCATTTGGAATTCACGCTCATGTATTCCATCAAACGTCCCTTTGGACTAACACTTCAGAGAACACGAAAGAGACGAGACATGGAGACGACTTACTATGTAGGTATTCATAATCCATAGAATGAAGAGCATATGTCCTACGCAATGTGTGATTACGTGGTAGTATTCCACGAAAGGGTCTCTATTTTGCTCTAATTCCAGGGAAGAATAAGTCCCAACATGCCAAAAATGTGCATTATGTTTTTTTTTTTGCTTGAGTATAGGAATCTCGTCTTTTTCATTTTTTTTCCAAGTATGTAATTCGCGGTGGGACTTATAGTTGAGTGTGATTAAATGCATCATTTTTTCTTTAATGAATAAATCGTACCTGAAGAAAACCCACACAGGCTCGATGTGCTAACCGCTGGGCCACCGGCCGCCCTATAATTAGACTCATATTGTGTAATAGTTCAAGAAGGGAGCAAGAGAAAGCATGACCGAGCTTAAGTGCCAGGTAACAAGAATGTGTTGCCGTGTTTTGTATTGAATAGAAGTCTGATAAATGCCTTTTTTCAAGAACTCAGTTTTTTTCTGCAATTCACATTGTGGTTCTTAAAATGTTTGTAATAACACCTAAAAAAAAGAAAACAACATCTTAGCTCTCCAAGCTCCACCCTCAGGTGCGGGCAGGTGAGTAGTAGGCAGAGGTCAAACACTGGCACAAACATTTAGGATTGTAATGTTCAGCTTTTGACCTGTGAATATAACACCCCGCTTAAATTAAATAATGATTTCATTAAATTGTATTTTGCAAAAATAAAATAAATCCATGAACATAGTGCCCAAAAAAGCTGAGCAACAACATTTGTAAAGATGGAACGCAAAAATGTAAGATTGAGTCAGAAACCTCTCGAGGGAGTCCTTATCCTCTTGGTGTTCGTACCACACTTTTGAGAATCACTGATTTTACACGTTAATACTAATACTGTAATCATTTTCGGTGTTGAGCAAGTAAGAAAGTGAGCGAGGCGTAGTGCTACTGAAGGAAAAGTCTGATTAACAGCGTTGCTTATTTTTTCATGAATCAATTGAAATGAATACTTTGTAGACCCAGTGTTAACACTTGCAATTTACTGGACTGAATAAGCGAGAGGGAGAAATCAAGGAAGGTTTTGCATGTTTTGTGTCCAATAGAAAAAAATTCATCAACCAGTTACAATCGGCTAAAGTTCAATACTTTTGTTCCGGTCGTCAGCACATCAACCTAAACAACATTTTGTATCTTGTTCCGTGATACGGACAGTCTATCACTTGTGGTTCGGCAGGCTATTACACGTGCGTGGAGGTCATCTTCACCCTGCGGCGACAGGTGGGCTTCTACATGATGGGTGTCTACGCGCCCACGCTGCTCATTGTGGTGCTCTCCTGGCTGTCCTTCTGGATCAACCCCGACGCCAGCGCCGCCAGAGTGCCCTTGGGTAAGGCGGCTGTTTTCCCAGCTCGTGCGCGGTCCCACCTCCGCTGACAAAGTATGTATAAATATCCCAGCGGGAACAGTCAAGGGGTGTAAAAAATGCAACTTATGTGGTAGTCAGGTAATCAGGTGTGAAAGCCCACGGTACACTCAGTAGGACGTGGGGTGGGGTTGAGGTTGTATTCTTTGGCGAATAACCGATTATTATTTTTTTTCTTTACGGCTGCCATCATGCCATCAATCATCTAGACACTGTGAAGGACTTTACCTTACAGGCATGCATGCGTGCGCCGCCTCTGGATGCCGTCAATCAGTCCTTAACAGATGTGCTTGACAGATGGGATTGAAGTCCTTCACGAAGCAAAGCAGGCCAAGGACTACGTGCACATATTCAGGGGCAGGTGAATGATAACAGCATCTGAAGCGCAGCATTGCCTAGTTCACGATAAGGTGTCTTCCAAAAGCAGTCGGAGGCAAAACTAAATAAAAGGGATGACTAGGGAGAAATGCAGCAGATTGGAGCGTAAAATATAGGGTCACGCAACATTGTGGCGCAATCTTGTTTCCGTGGAACGCTAATCAAATTAGGGTTTCAAACCACGATTCGGTTTCAATTTAGGATGTTAAGCAAAGGTCAGGATTTCAATGCATGCAGGGTTGGATGCCAGGGTTATGGTTTCTAATAGGAATGTTCAATGCTAAAAAAAAAATTCAGACCGATACCAGTATGAGTACTCACTCTTTGAGTACTCACCAATAAGGAGTAGCAATAACTCTAGTGCTTTTGACAGATAAAATTTAATTTAACGACTAAATGAGCTTTGTTTCTGACACATGATGATGATTCACTGATGTGTCTAACTGCCGCAGTATAGCACCAATTGCTGCCGAGGAGGAATTTTGCCTGAAGTATTTGTGGCTGGTATCGTCAGCCTCCTTAAGTACCCAATGCTTAAAAATAAGACCGGTATCTGCCCAATACCGAAAACTAATATCGCCCGTCCCAAGTTTCAAATTGGGGTTGTAAGCACGGATTGGTTGTCAAACTTGGGTAAAGTTTTCAAGCCAATGGTATAGTTTCAAATCAAGATTCAAAGATGTCAACAAACAATTTTAAGCCTGATGCAAGCTTTCAAACAAGGGTTTCAACACAGGAATGTGGTTTCAAGCTATGCGTAATACTTCATAGGAAGGTTTTTAAGCAAATGTGTTGGTTTTGCGATTAGGGCTTTAATCAAAGTTTATGCTTTGAAACCTGGGTTTGTGTTTCAAATTACGGTTTGGGCCTATGTTTCAAATTAGGGTTTTTAAAAGAATCTTCCAGCCAGGATTAGAGTTTTCCAGGGTTTTGGTTTCAAATCAGGGTTTGAATCAGAGGTTCAGGTTTGAAACCAGAGTTGACGTGTTCAGCAAGGGTTGCGATCAAGGTTGAGATTTAAAATTATAAGTTCCAAGTCAGGGTGTGCGTTTCAAATCAAGATTCCACGGATGAGTAGGGTTTGAAACTTTCATTTCTCAAGCCAGGGACTGGGTTTCAGATGAGCCTTTCAAACCCTTTGAAAGTAAGGTTGTCATCAAACGCGTGTACGTACTGCATGATTTGCTTTGTCATGCGTGTCCTCCATCCTGCCTCCAGTCATCCATCATAACCTCCCTCATGTCATCATCACCTCCACTCCGCACGGACGTGCCCTCGTCACTACTCTCTAATTGGGATCACTGCAGGTCACTCAACACTCAGGTGTGTGCCGCCGCTTGTGTTTGTTTCCCCCCTGCGTGTGTACGTGAATGTGTCAGTGTATGTTTGTTTAATAGTCCAAAGTTGTACTTGGGCACTCAGGGAATGTAAGCGCATGGAAAAAACAAAAGCTGCAGTGTTAATTAAAGAAGCTCCTGTAATGAGTCTGGGTGCATTCTGTATATTGAGTGTGCCCCCATCAGAAACATTGTGAGAATAGAAGGGGAGTGACTCTATGAAATGGGGGTTAAAATGGCCGCCGGTGCTGCAATTGTCCTGACGAAGAAGTTAGCAGGTCCTATGGGTCTATCAGTCGTCCTTGTTGAGGAAAAATCCTGAGTTCATCATTGTGCAGTTCACACAAAACAAATTTACAGTTTGGAATTTGGTTGCCGAGCCAGGGTTTGTGTTAAATGAAGATTTGATTCCAAGGATACGATTTCAAATGAGGGTTTCAAGCAGGGGTTTGCGTTTGTTGGCCTGGAGTTTTACGGTCAGGCTTCAAGTTTGGGTGAAGGGTTTGAAGTGCTTTCTTAAAGACTTGGCTAAAATCTCCCCACTGTACCTGAATGAGCAGACGTAGATGACCTACTGGGGATTCAAGAAAAAAACAATTTTTAAACCAAAGTTACTAATTTATGCAAGGATTCCAAATCGGGTTTAGGAAGTTTAGGTTTTCAAATTGGGGTTTCAAATCCCGTTAAGGTTTCAACTATGTGTTAGGGTTTCAAAATAGAGTCTCGAGACAGGGTTATCGTTTCAAATAAGTTTACAAATTTTGGGTTAGGGTTTCAAATTCGAGTTTCATATCTGGTTTGGAGTTTCATATGATAGTTTCAAATGGCTGTTTGACTGTTTTGAGTTGATCACGCTAGTTGTGATCTTAAACTGAGACAATGATTGTTATTTAATTCCTTTTTATGCTGTTATCTCTGTGTTTCATACATGTGTTAATGTTTCATGTAAGGGTTTGGGTTTCAAATGAGGTTTGAAGACGGAGTTAATATTTCAATGAGGGTTTAAACCAGGTTTAGGGTTTCAATCTAGATTAGGTTTTCAAATGAGGGTTTCAAGTCTGGATTAGGGTTTCAAATAAAAAAAATTTCCAAGTCTGGGTTCGGGTTTTAAGTAAAGGATAACGTTTTCAAATGAGATTTTCAAAGCAAAAGTCACCACCTAAGCGCGACATCCCGTGTTGTGTTTCCCCACCCGTAGGCATCCTGTCGGTGCTGTCGCTGTCGTCCGAGTGCACGTCCCTGGCTTCGGAGCTTCCCAAGGTGTCGTACGTGAAGGCCATCGACATCTGGCTGATCGCCTGCCTGCTGTTCGGCTTTGCCTCGCTGGTGGAGTACGCCGTGGTGCAGGTCATGCTCAACAGCCCCAAGCGCATCGAGGCCGAGAAGGCCAAGATGGCGTCCAAGGAGAAAGCGGCGGGGAAGGGCGCCGCCAATGTCGCCGCAAGGAACAACACCGTCAATGGCACCGGGGGGACGCCGCTCCATGTCAGCACCTTGCATGTCAGTGCATCCTGCGAACACCCGATCGCACGACGCTGTTACGTGGGCCAAGTAGGAATTCAAATGCAAAACAGGCGAGAGCCCATCAACAAAATCCCTGCGTATGTCAGGATTCAAGTGTGAGCCGCACAGGTCTTCCTGCTATCCAATTGACTGTCATTCTAAGCAAAGTTAGTGTCTGGAATTAATGTTCCAGCCAGGTCTAAGGTTTGTTATTTCAAATGAACTCCTAGGGGTGAGTTAAGGTTTCAAATTTCGGTTTTAAGCGAAGATTAGCCGTTTCTTCCTCAAGTTTGTAAGGTGAAGATAAATTTTAAATTGGGGTTTCAAGACAGGGTAAGGTTTTCAAAGTAGGATTTAAGTACATGGTAGAATTTCAAGTTAGGTTTTCAAGACAGGGTTACTTCTGAAGTAGGGTTTTAAATGATGTAACTGCTCAAAGCAGAAGCTGTGTGGATACCTAATCGTAATAAAATATCAATCAAATAAATGCATAAAAATAAAATGAATTTTATCTGGATTTATCCATCCATCCATCCATCCATCATCTACCGCTTATCCGGGGCCGGGTCGCGGGGGCAACAGCTTTAGCAGGGAAGCCCAGACTTCCCTCTCCCTAGCTACTTCTTCCAGCTCTCCCCGGGGGATCCCGAGTCGTTCCCAGGCAAGCTGGGTGACATAGTCTCTCCAGCGTGTCCTGGGTCTTCCTCTGGGTCTCCTCCCGGTGGGACATGACCGGAACACCTCACCGGGGAGGCGCTCAGGAGGCATCCGAATCAGATGCCCAAGCCACCTCATCTGGCTCCTCTCGATGTTGAGGAGAAGCGGCTCGACTCTGAGCCCCTCCCGGATGACCGAGCTTCTCACCTTATCTCTAAGGGAGAGCCCGGACACCCTACGGAGAAAACTCATTTCGGCCGCTTGTATCCGGGATCTCGTTCTTTCGGTCATCTATGGTCAGCTCGTGACCATAGATGAGGGTTGGAACGTAGATCGACCGGTAAATTGAGAGCTTCGCCCTTTGGCTCAGCTCCTTCTTCACCACGACAGACTGATATAACGTCCGCATCACAGCAGACGCTGCACCGATCCGCCTGTCGATCTCCCGCTCCCTCCTGCCCCCACTCGTGAACAAGACCCCAAGATACTTGAACTCCTCCACTTGGGGTAAGATCTCCTCCCCGACCCGGAGGGGGCACTCCACCCTTTTCCGACTGAGGACCATGGTTTCAGATTTGGAGGTGCTGATTTTCATCCCAACCGCTTCACACTCGGCTGCGAAACGCTCCAGTGAGAGTTGGAGAGCCCCGTTTGAAGGAGCCAACAGCACCACATCATCTGCAAAAAGCAGGGATGCAATACTGAGGCCCCCAAAACGGACCCCCTCAACGCTTCGGCTGCGCCTAGAAATTCTGTCCATAAAGGTTATGAACAGAATCGGCGACAAAGGGCACCCTTGGCAGAGTGCTACCTCCACTGGAAACGATTCCGACTTACTGCCGGCAATGCGAACCAAACTCTGACATTGGTGGTATAGTGACCGAACAGCCCGTATCAGGGGGTTCGGTACCCCTTACCCACGAAGCGCCCCCCACAGAACTCCCCGAGGGACACGGTCAAACGCCTTCTCCAAGTCCACAAAACACATGTAGACTGGTTGGGCGAATTCCCACATACCCTCAAGGACCCTGCTAAGGTTGTAGAGCTGGTCCACTGTTCCACGGCCGGGACGAAAACCACACTGCTCCTCCTCAATCTGAGGCTCGACTTCCTGACGGACCCTCCTCTCCAGCACCCCTGAATAGACCTTACCAGGGAGGCTGAGGAGTGTGATCCCTCTGTACTTGGAACACACCCTCCGGTCCCCCTTTTTAAAAAGAGGGACTACCACCCCGGTCTGCCAATCCAGAGGCACTCTCCCTGTTGTCCACGCGATGTTGCAGAGGCTTGTCAACCAGGACAGCCCCACAACATCCAGAGCCTTGAGGAACTCCGGGCGGATCTCATCCACCCCTGGGGCCTTGCCACCGAGGAGCTTTTTAACCACATCGGTGACTTCAACCACAGAGATAGGAGAGCCCACCTCAGAGTCCCAAGGCTCTGCTTCCTCCAAGGAAGGCGTGTTGGTGGAGTTGAGGAGGTCTTCGAAGTACTCTGCCCACCGGTTCACAACGTCCCGAGTCGAAGTCGGCAGCGCCCCATCCCCACTGTACACAGTGTTAGTGGTGCACTGCTTCCCCCTCCTGAGACGTCGGATGGTGGACCAGAATTTCCTCGAAGCCGTCCGGAAGTCGGCTTCCATGGCCTCACCGAACTCTTCCCACGCTCGGGTTTTTGCCTCGGCGACCACCGAAGCCGCGGCCCGCTTGGCCAATCGATACCCGTCAGCTGCCTCTGGGGTCCCACAGGCCATAAAGGCTCGATAGGACTCCTTCTTCAGCTTGACGGCATCCCTTACTGCTGGTGTCCACCAGCGAGTACGGGGGTTGCCGCCACGACAGGCACCAACCACCTTACGGCCACAACTCAGATTGGCCGCCTCAACAATAGAGGCACGGAACATGGTCCACTCGGGCTCAATGTCCCCCGCCTCCCCCGGAACATGGGAAAAGCTCTGTCGGAGGTGGCAGTTGAAACTCCTTCTGACAGGGGATTCCGCCAGACGCTCCCAACAAACCCTCACAATACGTTTGGGTCTGCCAGGACGGACCGGCATCTTCCCCCACCATCGGAGCCTACTCACCACCAGGTGGTGATCAGTTGACAGCTCCGCCCCTCTCTTCACCCAAGTGTCCAGAACATGTGGCCGCAAATCCGATGATACAACAACAAAGTCGATCATCGAACTGCGGCCTAGGGTGTCCTGGTGCCAAGTGCACATATGGACACTCTTATGTTTGAACAAGGTGTTCGTTATGGACAATCCGTGACGAGCGCAGAAGTCCAATAACAAAACACCACTCGGGTTCTGATCGGGGGGGCCGTTCCTCCCAATCACGCCCCTCCAGGTCTCACTGTCATTGCCCACGTGAGCATTGAAGTCCCCCAGCAGAACAAGGGAGTCCCCAGCAGGAGTACTCTCCAGCACACCCTCCAGGGACTCCAAAAAGGGTGGGTATGCTGAGCTGCTGTTTGGTGCATATGCACAAACAACAGTCAGGACCCGTCCACCCACCCGAAGGCGGAGGGAGGCAACCCTCTCGTCTACCGGTGTGAACCCCAATGTACAGGCACTGAGCCGGGGGGCAATGAGTATGCCCACACCTGCTCTGCGCCTCTCACCGTGAGCAACTCCAGAGTGGAAGAGAGTCCAACCCCTCTCGAGAGAACTGGTACCAGAACCCAGGCTGTGTGTGGAGGCAAGTCCGACTATATCCAGTCGGAAATTCTCTGCCTAACACACCAGCTCGGGCTCCTTTCCTGCCAGAGAGGTGACATTCCATGTCCCAAGAGCTAGCTTCTGCAGCCGAGGATCGGACCGCCAGGGTCCCCGCCTTTGGCTGCCGCCCAGCTCACATTGCACCCGACCCCTTTGGCCCCTCTCATGGGTGGTGAGCCCATGGGAAGGGGGACCCACGTTGCCTCTTCGGGCTGTGCCCGGCCGGGCCCCATGGGTGTAGGCCCGGCCACCAGGGGCTTGCCAACGAGCCCCACCTCCAGGCCTGGCTCCAGAGGGGGGCCCCGGTGACCCGCGTCTGGGCAAGGGAAATAGAGATCCATTTATCGTAATCATCATTGGGGTCTTTGAGCCGTGCTTTGTCTGGCCCCTCACCTAGAACCTGTTTGCCATGGCATAAAGCCCCAGACAACTTGGCTTCTAGGATCATTGGGACACACAAACCCCTCCACCACGGTAAGGTGACGACTCACTGGAAAGACGTTTATAAATGTATCAAATTAGAAAAAAAACAATTAATGAAAATGGATATGGAATAAAATTAGAATGGAAACACTTTAAACCAAATATAATTTCACATAAGTAAAAATAAACTACAGCATTAAATTGACTTAAAAATAAATAAAATTGCATAACAAATTAAAATGATGTCAAGAAAAAAATGGCATGCATAATAATGAAAAATGTCTGGAAAATGCATTAAAATAAAAGTCTCAAGAAATGTAATCAAATGAATGCCCTGAAAATTAATTGAAAGTAAAATACACAACAAATTCATGACAAAAATTATTTCCAAATAAAATCAAAAATACAATGTAAATATAAATGAAAAAATAATGAAACCAAAAAGCTGAAAAATACATTTTAAAATGCAAAACAATTGTTGCATACAAATATAATCTAAAAATATTCAATTGCGTAAAGGTAATTTTTTTAATGCATTAAAAATATTAATAAATGAAATCAAATAGAACTCTAACTATATATCAGTGAAGCCTTCCTTTTAACTGATTAGCCAATTCTAAATAGAAGTACTTTCTTGAAGACTTGGCTAAAATCTCCCTGCTGTACATGAATGAGCACACGTAGATGGCCAACTTGGGACTCAAACCCTGTCTAAAAGTCACAGGTGGAAAAATTCAAACTCGACTGTTATGCCAATTTGGCCATGTGGAGGAGGCTTGAGGAGATACATTCATTGTGACAAATGTGAATTTATTTTCCTCAATATTGCCAATTGGGATTTAATTTGTGATTATTTTTTCCTCAAGATTGTCTTGCCATATATTTTTGAATGAAGTCAAGCAGGAGTCAAATTAATTATGATATTACAATAATCAATATCAAATATATTTTAATAGTTGCCTTTACGATTTGAAAATAATAGCCCACTGCAGTTCTCAGTGGTTGATTCGTTAACGGACGTTGACATCAGTGTATGGTTACAGGTGGCGGAGACGCGCTGCAAGAAGGTGTGCACATCCAAGTCGGACCTGCGCACCAACGACTTCAGCATCGTGGGCTCACTGCCGCGGGACTTTGAGCTGTCGAACTTTGACTGCTATGGCAAGCCCATCGACACGACCATCAGCGACGGCAAATCGCAGCCCAAGAATAAGAAGAAGCCGCCACCCCCCAAGCCCGTCATCCCGTCGGCTGCTAAGCGTGTGGACCTGTACGCCAGGGCCCTCTTCCCCTTCTCCTTTCTCTTCTTTAATGTCATCTACTGGTCCTGTTACTTGTGATTACAGACACTCCGATCACCCTTCTCGACCCGCCTTCCCCCCCTCGCCTGACCAAAAACAAAAACAAAAAAAGTCTGTTCTTCCCGTAATCCCACCCATACAGAACTAAAACTACTGTTTAAAATCTATTTATCTTATCTAAATGTTATTTATCATCACTGCTGATGATTTAGTCAATGACTTTGCCAAATGCACACTTCTATAAAAAGAGCTTATATCAGGGGTGGGCAAACTAAGCCTCGGGGTCACATATGGGGCATGCAAATTTTTAAAATTTGGCCCACCAATTATGGGAAATAGTAACAGCAATACATTTTGTTATGTCACAGCCTTACTCCAAACATGAGTGTTGTTTTTTTTTTTTTTTGCCCTGGAAATTTATATAAATTGTTAAAAAAACAACAAAAACTGTCAATGCTATAGAAAGGTTGAGACATTTTTTCAAGTACAATAAACACAAAATGAGAGTAAATGAAACAATTTGAGATGAACACGAACCAGCTTTATAGTTTTTTATTTTATTTTTGGTTTATTCATCTTATCTGCGCCCATCTGTTTTTGAATATGGACCTTGAGCAAAAATGTTTGTCCACCCCTGCCGTATATATATGTATACAATATATATAAATATATCATATATACATACATATATATTAGAGCTATCAAACGATTAAAATATGTAATCAAATTAAAAACGCTACTGCCATAATTAAATGAACTAAAAATTAATCGTGATTACTCATGCATTTTTTTATCATTTTTGAATTTCCTTTTATATTTTCTGTCCTATTTTCCCCCCATTTTATTGCTCTCATCAACATGGAATCATGAATCCGTTTTCTATGTGCAAAATGCAAATATTGACTGAAATAACAATTTCGATTTTCAATTTTACATGAAAATTGTTCACTTGGAGCAGTTATTCACACATAATCTCTCACACAATATTACTGTCCATCAACACAACTGTCACACAACAGCTGCTTTAACGGCTCTTTTTATGGAATCAAAACAGCAATATAAAATTATAATGTGCACATCTAAGGTCAACGAGTTCTCAGCCTGTAGTGGATTTAAGCCATGGTAGCACACTTCGTTTTTCTCAAGTTTGCTTTGACTACACTTGGTTAGATGACACGGGAGACGTTTTATTTTCAGTATGGTCGTTCCGACTGCACCACTGAACTCTGGACGTGCGTAAGCGCACCGTCGCTGTCAGACGAACACAGAGAATCTCCACCCCCATTATTTATATGGACATGGAACACGGGAACCTTCCACACAAAATAGTTCCAAACAGGTAAAAATCGCGTCAGTGGCATACATCGAACTGAACAGAATGCCTGCTCTTTATTCACTAGAGTCTCATCAACCTAGTCTCTTATTTCTCTCCCGAAACAGTGTCTTCTCCCGCTTGGTGTAACTTGGCCTTCTCCACTACGTACAATTTCTGTTCATAGCTTGTAATGGAGGCTCTCGCTGGCAATCCGTAGTGGAGTCGTTAGACGCAATGCGAATGTCGAGCTGTGGACATTGTTGACAGGCTTGCATGCAGGAGCCATACATTTAGCTATGGCTTCAGCAAATTTGTTCTTTATCATGTCATCCATTTTCTTCACTTTGAAATGATCCATAGCCGTCTGTCTTAGACGAGGGGGCGGAGTACTCGCGTCAGCTGTGTGCTTGGCCATTAAGTGGTATTTCAGATTCGACGTGCTATGATGATAGCTCAGTTTACGACTGCAAAACATACAGGTAACTTTGGTCATGTCAGTGGAACAATCTTGCAACTTTTTAAAAGTAAACATTCCATTCATAAACTCTCTAAGTAAACGTTTTCGTTTGTTTTTTCTGGTTTATTTATACGGCAACGTAACATCCGCTGTGACGTGTGCCACGTTAATCTCGCGAGAAAAATTTTAATCCCATTAAAATTAATTTAAACTGACAGCTCTAATATATATATATACACACACACACACATAGTTCTAATTATCATGAGCTTATTTCTTTGATTTTTCAACTTGCCAAGCGGAACGTTCCGTTGTCACGTTGCATGTTTTTTAAAGCCGGGAAACGCGTGCATGTACGAACATATAAATATAATATCTAAGTAAGCATTTTAAATGACATTTTTTGGGTGGGGGTTTTCCCTAATATTTTTCCTCTTGAGTGACAGGCCCCCCGCCGCCGCTCCACTGTGATGTTTTCCACCTGTGTATGCAGGTTGTAAGCAAAAGCTCAATAAAAAGATGACTTTTAATGTAACGTGATGCACACCGAAAGCTGTTGGGATGCTAATCATTGATGTGACTCCGAAAAGGAGATGAATTGAAGTTTATCCCTCAGCTGAAAGCAGCTCCCAGGTGTCTTCGTGACATTTTCACAGTCTATTTACATCAAAACATCTCTTCTTTCAGCCTGGAGTATTTTTCCGACACTGGCCTTGGTGTGGGGCATTTGCATGATCTCCCCGTGCATGTGTGGGTTTTCTCCGGGTACTCCGGTTTCAAAACATGCATGGCAGGGTAATGGAATATTCTAAATTGTCCTTAGGTGTGAAGGTGAGTGCAAATTGTTGCCCTGCGATTGGCTGGCAACCAGTTCAGGGTGTACCCTGCCTACTGCCCGATGACGGCTAGGATAGGCTCAAGTGCGTCCGCAATGCCCGTGAGGAGAAGCGGATTAGAAAATGGATAGATGGATGGGTTGATGCAGTCTGAAGATGTGCCAAACTCCGACAGTGTTTTAATGACAGTTTACTTTTTAGAGATGGCTGCCGAGCTTCAAGGCAATCTAAATCTTAAACAATCAATTTATTAAGCAATTGTAAAAGCGGGGGGGGGGGGGGGGGGGGTGTCGACTGTTGAGTACATGAGTTCTTAAAAAAGATTGGATAGGTTGTTCCATCTTCGGATTTGGTTATCAGTTATCTTCCTGATTGTGTAAAGCCCAACTGTAATGCTGACTTCGCAATGTTGCAAGCAGATAGAGGCTCCATTTAAGAACTGCTGTTGTAGGATGACCCATGTAACAGACACTGACATGCTTTTATGCTTCTCCATTGGACCCATGTGTGCGCGCACGTCCTTCTCTTGTATCCTAGCGCGCTAACCTATATCACACAGGGCGAGCACTAATGCGACACGACCTCTCACCAGGCCGCCACCCTGCAGGAGGCCAGGATGCAGGCCGTGGTAGGCAGCAGGTCAGCTAACGTCTCAAGCCATAATGAGTAGTAGCAGTACAGTACAAAAAGCAATAAGCACTTGGATTTACATGAAGACAAAGTAGGGCCTTTTTTGAATTTCACTTTCTTGACTTTTTCTTCATTCCTATTTCCGTTCATCAAACCTGTCTTTCATTTCCTCTCCCTTTTTAAGTTTCCTTTCTCTTTGATTTTAGTTTTTTCTTGTTCAGTCTTTTAACTTTTTATTTTCTTTTTTATCTTCATTACCCATTTACTTGGTCCTTAGCATTTTTCTTTTCTTTCCAGTATTTTTCACCTTTCCATCATCCCTTTTCAAACATTTTTTCCTGTATCAACCTTGATCAAATTTTATTTTTCTTTTCATTTCTGGCTTGTTTGCTTTTTAGTTATCTAAAGTCTGATTCAATTTTTTGTTTTTTTTCTCCCTCTTTTTGCGGGAGACTTTTTTTAAAGGTACTTGTTTTTTCATCATCATCAATGTTTTTCCTATTTTTTATGGTATTTGGTATGGTATATATATATATATATATATATATATATATAGATAGATATATATATATATTGTTGAAGGCAGCAGTTAACTGATAACCAAATCCGAAGATGGAACAACTTCAACAATAATCTCATCCAGGTCATCCAATCACTCTACACAAATTCAAGTAGTGCAGTTCTCATTAACAACACTATGGGAGAACTTTTTAAAACATCGATCGGTGTCCGCCAAGGATGTCTTCTGTCCCCTGTCCTATTCAATGTCTTTCTGGAAAACATCATGGACGAGGCCCTTGAAGAGTTCCACACCTCCATATCCATAGGAGGAAGACCCATCTGCAACCTCCGGTTCGCTGATGACATAGACCTTATGGGAAAAAGCGAAGCTGAACTCCAGGATCTTACCACCAGACTGGAAGAGGTAGCGAGGGCTTATGGCATGGAGATAAGTGCAGAGAAAAGCAAGATACTGGTCAATAGCCACAGTAAAACAACACCAACAAGCATCACATTGAACAGGCAAACCCTGGAAGTGGTTAAGGACTTCAAATACCTTGGGTCCTTTGTGAGTGAGGATGGCAGCTCCACAAAGGAGATTAAAGCAAGAATAGGCATCGCAATATCAGCCATGACAAGACTGGACAGAATTTGGAGGAGCAATACCATCAGCTTCACGGTGAAGGTCAGGCTGTACAAGTCCCTGGTACTCTCCACCTTACTATACGGCTGTGAGAGTTGGACACTCACAGCAGACACGGAACGCAGGATTCAGTCCTTTGAGAACAAGAGCTACAGAAGGATGCTCCATATATCTTATGGAGAACACCGGACAAATGACTATGTCAGACAGCTAGTCACCACCCTCGCTGGAGAACAGGACCCCGTACTGTCAACGGTAAAACGTCGCAAAATGGCCTGGTATGGCCACGTTACAAGGCATACCTCGCTATCCAAAACCATCCTACAGGGGACAGTGGAAGGGAAACGGAGAAGAGGCAGACCGAGAAAGTGCTGGATGGACAACATTAAGGAATGGACTAACTGCAGCTTCCAGACCCTGCTACGAACAGCTAAGGACCGAGAGTGCTGGAGATCCCTGACTGCCCAGACCTCCACCATGGCACCCCGACGGCCTCTTAGGCCATGGGATGAATAAGAAGAATAAGAATATATATATATATATATATATATATATATATATATATATATATATATATATATATATATATATATATATATGAGCGGCTGGATAGCTCAGTTGGTAAGGCATCGGTTTGGCATACGGGAGACGGTGATTCGAGCACATAACACCATCCAGTGTGGGTCCTTGGGCAAGATCTTTCACGCTAATGCCTACCTCATATAATGATGAGAGACAATAAAACGAATGACATGCCGGCTCAGACGTCAAACAAGGTCTGCGTCAGGTGCTGGGGAACCAGAGCACCTTGATGAAAAATGGGCTACTGGAACAAAGCGGAGATGGGCGAGATGCGATAACATGGCTCTGTTGGAATGCTACTACTCAAGCTACCCTAGTCAGAGGGGTTACATGCAGAGAATGTGGGCTAAATGGTTACTTTGAAACCCACAGTCACGGTTGACCGCGAAACAACTAGTAGCTCAGTGTTCCAACATCCACAAACGGCAACTGCTGTCACAACTTGAGATTGATGAGGTACAACGCAGGTTCCATGGTGAAGGGCCCCAGGCTGCCAGATCAGAGGAGGAGGTCATACAAGAGATTGGGAGGCAAGCCCCAATGAATGCAGATGATGAGATTGGGTGGCCAGCCCCAATGAATGAAATGCTGAGCGAGGCAGCAACTGACCTGAAAGCAAAGATCATGGCAAGAATGAAAGCTGGGCAACCTAGAAACCGATTACAACGGCTATGTGAAGTACCATCTGAAAGTCTCATAGAAAGTGTGAATGCAGCACTGAGGGCGATCCCTACCGTAACGATCACAGAAACCAATGAGCTGATATACGCTTCAGCATCAGTGATCCTGGAGACTCTGGGCTGTAAGAGCAACCATGGAAGCCATGAGATACGTTACCCACCATGGAAAAGACGGTTGGAGGCTAAGATCAAGGCGGCCCGGAAAGATGTAAGTCAATTGACGGAGGCCCAGAGAGGTGTGATGAAAAGGCCGATACCCGAGAGGTACATCCAGATGACCATACCTGAAGCACTCGAAACTGCCAAACAAAGGCTCCAAGCCTTGTCCAGTCGCCTAAAGCGGAACACGAAAGAGAATGAGGCCAGACGAATAAACAGGCTGTTCGCAACACAACCGGCGAAAGTGTACGCTCAGTGGCAGCGTCCTAACAACAGAGCTGACCCACCAAGACTAGAAACTGAAAGGTACTGGAAAGGCATATGGGAGAAGGAGGTTGCACATAACAGCAGTGCACAATGGCTGGTGACCCTGAGAGAGGAGCACAGCAACCTCCCTGAACAGAACCCAGTTACCATAACAGTGGCAGACATACAGGAAAGAGTCTCAGATATGAAGAACTGGACAGCACCAGGCCCGGACATGGTCCACACTTACTGGCTAAAGAAACTCACAGCACTCCATGAGCGCCTAGCAGTACAAATGAACCAGCTGCTGAGGGATGGGACTCACCCAGAATGGCTAACCAAAGGGTGAACGATCCTGATCATGAAGGATCCCTCGAAGGGTGCAGCCCCATCCAACTATCGGCCAATAACCTGTCTCTCCACAACATGGAAGCTCATGTCAGGCATCATTGCGGCTAAGATAAGTGGACACATGGATCAATACATGAACGAAGCACAGAAGGGCATTGGTAGAGATACCAGAGGAGCCAAACATCAGCTCCTGGTTGACAGAACAGTCGCACAAGACTGCAGGTCCCGACGTACCAACCTTGGATTGATTACAAGAAAGCCTATGACTCGATGCCACATACATGGATCACTGAATGCTTGGAGTTGTATAAGGTGAACAGGACCCTAAGAACCTTCGTTGCGAACTCGATGAGGATGTGGAAAACCACACTTGAAGCCAATGGCAAGCCACTTACCCAAGTGTCCATCAAATGTGGCATATACCAAGGTGATGCACTCTCCCCACTGCTGTTCTGCATAGGACTGAACCCCCTAAGCCAAGTAATCACCAAGACAGGCTTTGGATACCGCCTCAGAAATGGAGCTACAATCAGTCACCTCCTCTACATGGATGACATAAAGCTGTATGCTAAGAGCGAAAGGGACATAGATTCCCTGATCCACACAACCAGGATCTACAGCAGCGACATCGGGATGTCATTCGGGCTTGAGAAATGTAGTCGGATGGTGACTAAGAGAGGAAGGGTAGTCCGCACTGAAGGGGTCTCACTGCCTGAAGGAACAATAGCAGACATTGAGGACAGCTACAAGTACCTTGGTATACCACAAGCCAATGGCAACCTCGAACTGGCAACAAGGAAAGCGGCTACGGCCAAATACCTCCAGCGAGTGAGGCAAGTCCTAAGAAGCCAGCTCAATGGCAAGAATAAGACCCGGGCAATAAACAGCTATGCCCTGCCAGTGATCAGATACCCTGCAGGAATAATAAGGTGGCCAAAGGAAGAGATTCAGACCACGGACGTTAAGACCCGAAAGCTCCTAACCATGCATGGAGGGTTCCATCCCAAATCCAGCACCCTGAGACTGTACGCAAGCCGAAAGGAAGGAGGCCGGGGACTAGTGAGTGTGAGAACCACTGTCCAGGATGAAACATCCAAGCTCCATGAATACATCAAGGAGAAGGCTCCAACGGATGACGTACTCAGAGAATGTCTCAGACAATGGGGAACAGAAGATGAGGCGCTGGAAGAGGGACCATCATGGGAGGACAAGCCCCTACACGGGATGTACCACCGGACCATAACTGAAGTGGCTGATCTCAAGAAGTCCTATCAGTGGCTAGAGAGGGCTGGCCTGAAGGACAGCACAGAGGCACTCATCCTGGCTGCTCAGGAGCAGGCCTTGAGCACCAGAGCCGTCGAGGCCCAGATATACCACACCAGACAAGACCCAAGGTGTAGGTTGTGCAAAGAGGCACCTGAGACGATCCAACACATAACTGCAGGGTGTAAGATGCTGGCAGGGAAAGCCTACATGGAACGCCATAACCAGGTGGCTGGCATAGTCTATCGAAACATCTGTGCGGAGTATGGACTGGAAACCCCAAGGTCAAAATGGGAAACGCCTCCGAAGGTGGTGGAGAATGACAGAGCGAAGATCATGTGGGACTTCCAGATCCAGACTGACAAGATGGTAATGGCGAACCAACCGGATATCGTGATCATAGATAAAGGGCAGAGGAAAGCCGTTGTAGTGGATGTAGCGGTCCCAAGTGATGGAAACATCAGGAAGAAGGAACATGAGAAACTCGAGAAATACCAAGGGCTCAGAGAGGAGCTGGAGAGAGCCTGGAAGGTAAAGGTGACAGTCGTGCCTGTGGTGGTCGGAGCACTCGGGGCAGTGACCCCCAAACTAGATGAGTGGTTTCAACAGATCCCGGGAACAACATCAGACATCTCAGTCCAGAAATCTGCAGTGCTGGGAACAGCAAGGATACTGCGCAGAACCCTCAAGCTTCCTGGCCTCTGGTAGAGGACCCGAGCTGAATGAGGGATGGACACCACCCGAGTGGGGGTGAGACGAGGAATTTTTACATGCACACGCACACACACATAAAGAGAAGGGAGAGATATGTATGTATGTATCAGTGGCGGATGCTGGTCTGTCAAGGAGGGGAAGCTCAATTTTGGCCTACATCATAGAATATGTCAGTTTATTTATACGTGGATTCTACTCTCCGTTCCTTTTCAAGAAAATTATCTGTGACGCTGTCATACCAACGAGGCGTCTTTTCCAGCGACTTAACGAGTATCCTACAACGACAGTAACTACAATAAAACCTACCAGAAATAAAATGTGAATTCATCAGTAGTCGCTAAGATGATTAGAAGAAGTCTCCAGTTCAACTCAGAGCAGAATGAGAATTGAAAGATGCTCCCACGGATGACTACACAAAAAGATCGGTGATCGGCTCATTTCACTGCCAATCAAAAAGAGATTCAGCCTCAGACAGATCATCCAATCATCATGGAGAAAAGTTCAGCTTCGGGGCAGCCTATAAACGCCCACTGTCCATAGACTCCCAGAGACGCTGAGCGTCCGGTGGTCGGGACAAAACCATTTATCCAATGACTCGTCTCGTTTCAATGCACTGGAACAACCTACACTGAACTCTCTAGCGCTGTAGACGCTCAGCGTCCACACAGTTTATAGCACAGTGAAGCTGCGGGAATGAATGAGAAGAAATCCGCATCGTAACCAGTAATAAGAAGCTGATTCGGAACAAAAGTTGAGCGCGTTGTAGCACATATTTTGTCAATGACATGTACACACATATATTTGATCACTTATTTTTTGACATTTTAGGGGAAGCTGAGCTTCCCTTGCGGTCTTAGAGCAATCGCCTCTGGTATGTACTGTATATCTATGGTCGGCCCGGTGGTCCAGTGGTCGGCAACCTGCGGGCTCTGGAGCTTTTTCAAATATTCTTCAAAAAGGAAAATTTTTTTTTTTCTTTAATATGGTTTCTGTACGAGGACAAACATAATACAAACATTCTTAACATTTTCCAATGCTGTAAAAATTTCTAGAATAAATATTAAATTTCAACATTTCTTTCAAAGAAGATTTGCGTCATTGGCTGCAACACACATTTCTATTAGCAGGATGGGATGCCAGGTGGCTGTTGTTTAAAAAAAAGGTGTTTTCTGTACAATTCACCCAGGGTACTGGCAAAGAATGGGAATCCAGAGGGCCGAGAGAAGCTTTTTTAAATGGTGTACACGTTAGCTATAATAGTTAACACGCTGCAAAAGTGCGTTCTGTGCCTCGTTCATCTTAGCGGCCGTTATGGCTGTTGCTCATTTTGGCATGCATATGTAAGTGCGTGCGTATGCGTGGGTGTGCTGTACCAGGTTGATCGCGGGAGGTTGGTTGATCGAAAAAAGTCATTTTGATAGTAGGCTAATATAGCGAATATCGATACATACAGCATGTGTGGTCTTCATTATCAGTCTTTTCATTTTTTCCGGCTCCAGACATATTTGTTGTTTATTTTTTGGTCCAATGTGGCTCTTTCAACATTTTGGGTTCCCAACCCCTGGGTTAGCGCATCGAACTCACAGTGCAGAGGTTCTGTGTTCAATTCCTGCTACGGCCTCCCTGTGTGGAGTTTGCATGTTCTCCCCAGGCCTGCGTGGGTTTTCTTCAGGTACTCCGGTTTACCCCCACATTCCAAACACATGCATGGCAGGTGAATGGAACACTCTAATTTGTCCCTAGGTGTGAGTGTGAGCGCGGATGGTTGTTTGTCTCTGTGTATCCTGCGATTGGCTGGCAACCGGTTCAGGGTGTCCCCGCCTACTGCCCGCAGATAGCTGGGGTAGGCTCCAGTGTGTGTGGGTGGGTGTGTGTGTGCGTGCGCATGTTGTTGTTTTTTTTTTTTTCTCTCCATATAGATATAAATAAAATGGTTGTATATTTATTGAATGGTCAGTTGACACAAGCCTATACAGTGTTTGGTCTCAGCAATCTTCCTGACCCCGGGACACATCCCTGCTGGTTTGAAGAACTCAACCCCCCACGTGTCAGGGGATGGTTGACATTGCAACTTGACTGTTACGTATTCATAACAGTGCCATGCTTCAAGCTGCAACAATCTTCTTGTACTAACTTATCCAATTCCACTGTTTCCGACCCAATCCATCATTCTTGTGTGTAATTTTTCAGACTTAACTGAAGGTAAACTGTGGGACTCCTGCAATACGGATTTTCTGCTGTCCATGGTGCTGAAAGATCATGGTCAAAGTTATTTGAAATGGAGGGGCAGGAAGATGGATGAAAATAAATACTCTTGTATTTTTCACTACTCTGCATCAGGCTGGAGGGAAAGGACTGGGAGAAAAGGCGTCAGACAGTAACAGGCAAAAAAATAAAAATAAAACCTCATGAATGAGTTAATTTGATGTACATCAAATAGATCTATCTACAGATACAGTATATATATATATATATATATATATATATATATATATACACACACACACACATATGTACACACATGCGTGTTTTCTGTTGCCTTTTTCATAGAATCTTGTGTAGCCTCATATTCAATAATGCCAGTCAGTCTTTTGTAAGTTAAGAACTCTGATATACTGTGCTTTAAATTAATTCAGAAGTAATGTGCCTTTTTTGGTGGAACCCTGACCTTTCGGAACAAAAACATGTATTTATGATAAATCTGATGTCCTTTATTGTAATGCTTATTACTTTTGCATATTTATTACTTCTTCATTTAAAAATACAGTGGGGAAAAAAAGCAATTATTTTTCCAAATTATTGAACCCAACTAGAAACATCTCTTTCTGCACGCATGGCTCATAAAAGCGCATGGTTCGTTGCTGACGTCAGTCGAGCGGCCGGCTCTCCTTTCGGCAATCTTCGGCGCCCACCTCATTAGCATTCGGTTCTCGGCTTGAGGAGGAGGGGGGAAGGGAAGAGTGGTGGTGATGGGGAGGGGGTGATGCTAAGAGAGGAGCGCCACACTCGGAGCAGAAATCAGCAGCGCTTGCCGCTCCATCGCTAAGGGTTCTTTTTTCCTCGACTACTGGGGTCACCCCCCCTCTTTTAAATTCCACCTCCAACCTTAGTCCTCGTTAATTGCACACCCGGCTGCGCCAAAAGAAAAAAAAAAGATGCGTGGGATTTAACGCCTTGATTGTCCGTCTCTCTCCTGGAATATTCCTGACTCCTCTCCCTGAGTGTGTGTACGGTCGATGCGGACCGCCGCGGCCATGCAGCAAATTGTGCATTTCTCCATGTCCTTCCTACTCGTCTTGTGGGGGTGTGCGCAGGGAGGCTCGCCCAGCGTCCAAATCGGTGAGTGTAAAAAAAAAAAAAAAATGTGCACCAAAAATGAAGCGCATTGCGTTTTAGGAAGACTGACTGGTGCGTGTCTTTTCACCCGTCCAGGGGGGCTCTTTCCGAGGGGCGCGGACCAAGAGTACAGCGCCTTCAGGATAGGCATGGTCCAGTTCGGTACGGCCGAGTTTCGGCTCACACCTCACATCGACAACCTGGAGGTGGCCAACAGCTTCGCTGTCACCAACTGCTGTGAGTGCCTTGAAAAAAAAAAAAAATTGCATTGCGCCATATGGTATGTATGTGTGTCTGGATGGATGCAAGAGAAAAAGGGAGATGAGCGGGGCTGGGAGGAAAACTTTGTTTCCACGGCAACGGCCACATCCATTATTTCATTCCGTCACATTAACAACACCATGCTAAGCTCGCAGTCTTCTATGTCAGTGAGGCGAGTACATCCTGCTGCTCATCATCATCATCATCATCATCATCATCTCATTGAGTTGAGTGAGAACCTTTTGGGAGTGCATCGTCGGGTGCCCATCAGGTGAGGAACACAATTGTTGTCCGATTGCTTTGGAGAGGCAAGTGGTTTATGGGATTTGCCCTCAGCCAACATTTTTCAACCTTTCTAAAATATACTGTATATTTTTAGTCATTATTTAAGTGTTGTATTATGTTTTTATTATTATTATATGTATATTTATTTATTATTTATTATTATTTTAAGGACTGTTTGATTTTAGTGTATTTATTTGTTGATTTTTTTTATGATGATTAATTTTTCATTTTATTATACATATTTTATTTTCCGTTCTTCCATTGATTGATTTTGATTATTAATTGTTTTGCTGTAATTATATTTCATTTTTATGCAATTATAGTATGACATTTTACTCAAAAGTAGAATTTAATTTATTGCTACATTCTGGCCGGCCCGGTAGTCCAGTGGTTAGCACGTCGACTTCACAGTGCAGCGGTAAGTTCGGGTTCAATTCCAGCTCCGGCCTCCCTGTGTGGAGTTTGCATGTTGGAGTTTACCCGCGTGGGTTTCCCCCGGGTGCTCCGGTTTCCTCCCACGTTCCAAAAACATGCAGGGCAGGCTAATTGAACACTTTAAATTGTCCCTAGGTGTGAGTGTGAGTGTGCATGGTTGTTCGTCTCTGTGTGCCCTGCGATTAGCTGGCAACTAGTTCGGGGTGTCCCCCACCTACCGCCCGAGTTTTATTACATAAAGATACGTTTTTATTCAATTATTTTTTTAATTTATTGTTAGTCTATTTTTCATGATCATTGTTTAATATTGTAGTTTCTTTGGGTGTAAAATATTTTATTCGTTCTAACTGCAATTGTTTAGTCATGTTTAAACCAAAGCTCTTTGCATTATTCAGTATTTGATAACTTTACATTGTACCAATTTATTTGAAATGTTTAACCTGCTTTTACCGGTAGTTTATTGCTATTAGTTTAATGTTCATGATCCATATTTTAATTTTGTAATATTTGTTTTATTTTGCAGTTCTTTAGCATACATTTGGATTGTTTTTACATAACATAGTTCATGTGGAGGTGCTTGGTTGCTGTGCGACTGCTGCCTTCAATATAAATCAAAGGCTTGTGATTGGTGCTTGCCGGCATCCAATCCATATCATTTGCATTTAAAAAAAAGAAAGAGAAAAAAAAGCTTCGTCTCCAGCCTGCGCAGCGCGTTCACCCAAGGCAGCCTGATGCAAGTGGGCGACCATCATCAAGGTGCTCAGCATACAAACACTGCAGCACAACGAGAATGTGCTCTCACTTCAACCATGGTTCCAAGATGAGAATTTAAGCACACTCATTTTGCCCAAGTGCCTATAAAATAGCTCGTGCAGCTTCTGAGTTTATTTATCTTACAAAATGACCAAATGTTGAAAATTGTGGAAAGAAATAAGACCAAAGCAAACCTTGAGAAATAAGCATAACTAATTAGCTTGAGCGTATCTCAACGACTGTCAGTGTTGTGTGTAGTTACATGTTTTACATATCTTACCTAATAAAAGCAAAAGTTGAAAGTTGTCGAGCAAAGGTCAACAAAATCATAGCACCAAATACGAATTACAGCTCACGAAATTGTTTTGCATAAGCATGGCACAACCATTTTGAGTCAAACAAAATCATCAGAACCAGAGCAAACTATAGTTCTTTTTTTTTTCTGAACAGACGAAACGCTGCTGTGCAAACTAGTGTTGACGACATGATATTTAGAAAAGTGGAGAACAACTATCAATATCAAAGCAAACTATAACAAATTGCTTGAGCATATTCACGAGTGTTGTGGATATTTTGGTGTTAATTTAGTTGCTATAATGATAAAATGTTGAAACTTAACTAAATCAACTCGATCAAAGTGAGCAATAAGAATTAAAAAAACATTTTCTTGAGCATATTAACAGCTGCTGAGCAACATCTGTGTTTAAATTGAAGCACAATCGTGTTGCTCCACAAAGTGGAAAAATCTGCCCTATACAGCCTTTAATATCATTTCGGTTCTTGTTGCCAATCCACTGATAACTCTCTCATGGGTTTGTTAGCGATGCGAGTATTGTATAACCTGAATGCTAAAGGTTTCATGAGCATGCTTGCCTTGGTGCGTTTGCCTCGGTTTTACACCCATCCTGTGTTCCCCTAAGACTTATTGTGCCCGCCGTGTGTGTGTGTGTGTGTGTGTGTGTGTGTGTGTGTGTGTATGTGTGTGTGTCGTAATTTTAAGTGCACGTCTTCAGGCCGTGTCCTTTCAAAGGGCAACGTGACTCAGGCTAGCTAGCGAGCTAACGGACACATCCATAGAACGCTTGCTGTTGTCTCCTTACCTGTTGCCATATCTCCATATTTATGAGACTCCGTTGGGCATCGTGAAATGCTTGAATGCCAACGCTTTTATTGTCAGGAAGCTCTTATGAGGCGAAAAAATGAGATGGGCATTTTGTTCTTAATTGCTATATAATATGCTGAACGATCACATTGTTATAAAACGTAAATAAAAATGCAAACCATTTCATAACCGGTAATAGCAAAATTTCCAAAGCAACGTGCAATACGAAATATAAAAGATTGTCCAGAAAAAAAATACACTTTGTAGTATTGTACAAGTGATGCAAAAACAGCAACATTTTAGGACGTTACACATTTTTCCGAACTGAAACAAGACAATGCCTGTCGCAAATGAGACATGTTTAGTTCTGTAATTGCTATTGAATCTGTTAATGATGGCACTTCTCTTAAGCAGAGTAAAAACAAAACCCTTAGCATTTACACGTACAAGTACAGTGATCTCTCGCTATTTCGCGGTACGTTTCGGATTCGGTGCATCACAGATTTTTTCAAAAATATTCATTAAAAAAAATATATATATATATATTTTCATATACATGGAGTGCAGTACTGTATATTGCTCTGTGTGACTCACTGTTGCTTCTCACGGACTGTTTGTGGACTTTTTTTTTAACCTGTATATGTGAATTGGTCGCTACTTCGCGGATTTTCGTTTATCGCGGGTGGCTTTGGTCCCCATTAACCACGATAAATGAGGGATTACTGTATAGCACACTTGTCGTGAACGAAACTAAATTTTGTCCCGTGATGGAGCTCGTAACGGAATTCTTCTGTTTTGTTCCAAGCAATGTCAAATATAAAAATTTCAGAGCCGAGACCATCCATAGCATACCATACCATTTTCTACTGCTTATCCAGGGTCGGGCCACAGGGCAACAGCTTTAGCATGGAAGCCCAGACTTCCCTCTCCCCAGCCACTTCTTTCAGCTCGTCCCGGTGGATCCCAAGGCATTCCCGGGAGACATAGTCTCTCCAGCGTGTCCTGTGTCAGATGCCCGAGCGGTGTGCCATGGGGACTGAAGAGCCTGTATCAGGGGGTTTGGTACCTCATACTCTTGAAGCACCACCCACAGAACTCCGTAAAGGAATCAGTTGAATGCCTTCTCCGAGTCCACGAAGTATACTGTATGTAAACTGATTGGGCAAACTCCCATGGACCCTCTAGGACCTTGCCAAGGGTGTAGAACTGGTCCACTGTTCTGAGGCCGGGACATAAACCACACTGCTCCTCTTGAATCTGAGACTCGACTTTTCGACAGACCCTCCTCTCCAGCATCCCTGAATAGCCCTTACCAGGGAGACTGAGGAGTGAATCTCTCTGTTGTCGGAACACACCCTCCGGTGCCCCTTCTCAGAAAGAGGGACCACCACTCCGGTCTGCCAATCCAGAGGGATTCCCCCCGATGACCGTGCGATATTGCAGAGGCGTGTCAACCAGGACAGCCCCCCAACATCCAGAGCCTTGAAGAACTCCTGGCAGATTTCATCCACCCCGAGTTGCCAACAAGGAGGTTTTTAATTCCATATCTCTGAAGAGCTAGCTTCTGCAGCCAGGGATCAGATCGTCAAGTTCCCCTCCTTTGGCCACCGGCCAGTTCACTTTGCAACCATCTCCTTTGGCCACTCCCATAGGTGCTAAGTCCGTGGAAGGGGGGATCCACATTGCCTCGTTGGGCTGAGCCCTATGGGCGTAGGCTCGGCCACCAGGCGCTCAGCAGCGTGCCCCACTTCCAGGCCTGGCTCCAAAAGGGGGGCCCGTGACCAGGGGAAAACAACATCCTATGTTTCATTCATCATCGGAGTCATTGAGCCGTGCTTGTTCTGGTCCCTCACCAAGGATCTTTTTGCCATGGGTGATTCTACCAGGGGCATGAAGCCCCAGACAAATTAGCTGCTAGGATCAATGTGACACACAAACTCCTCCACCGTATTTAGGTGACGGCTCATGGAGCAAAATTTCAAATCACTGTGTTTTGGTAATGTTGTTCTTCTGTGTGAAATATGCAGAGCGATGATAAAACGTCAACATGTCGACACTGATATATGTTTAGATGAAGAAAAATAATAGGCTGTCTGTCCCAAATCAGACAGACATTTTGTCGGTTGATTGATTTGAACGTGTGGAGGAATGATGTCGATCTGCAGACAGAGAAAAACAAAACCACATTTGTTCCAAACGACAGTCATTTTGGCCCTTGACAGATGTCAAATCTGTTAATCGATGCAGCTTCTATTACGCGTAATAAAAACGGCAACCTTTCAGAATGAATCGTCTTTTTGTGAATCTTTATCGAATGTAATATGCTTTCATTGGCCATTCTCCTCCAAGACTGCGAAAATAAAAGACACCACTTTAAATTGATTAGCACTTGTACAAGATGATCTGCTCATTGATTTTGGTCACTGATTTCAGGAGACGTTTCGCGAAACAGCCTAATTGTCGCATAAACCTCCACTCACTGTCTGCCTTAACATCAAAGGCTAATTGAGCACAAAAATTATTTTGTTCGTATGCTGTTTTTTAAAGGGATGGAAGGTATTAATAAATGCTCTGAACGCCTGCTAAGGGACGAATTTAAGTCCAATTTCTCACACATTTGTATGAAATGTTTACAGCCAATCACTTAAGGTGTTTTTCACGAGATGATCTTCTTTACCCCTCCCTCTTTGCCTCAACTGTCAATCAAACCAACACCCTGAACCCCCATTGCCCAGCTCTGAGGCCACCGACATAACTATAAATATAAATCATGAAGTCAGCCTCTCAGACGAGGTCAAACGGCCACTGGTGCAAACAGTGGATGTCACATGATCGAGCAGAGCAGAAATAATAAACAACGGCGAGGACAGAGCAAGGGTAGGCATAGAAAGGCAAATTGAGTCCTTTCAGGAATTAAGCGTAAACGATTGTCCCGTCTTTTAGCGCCAGCAGATGTTTCCTGTGCTCCCCGATGCTAGCAAAACAGCAGGAGATGGGCAAGTAAGAAGGCGTGCAGAAATGCGGCATGTAAAAATGCTGATTAATCTGGCATCGTATTTTTCTGTACATATATTGCCTTCTTTCTCTTTGTAAAGTTGTATGTTAGAATTCTACCTGCTAGCAAGTTTGTGTTACCTCCATTCTTTTCAATACAGTACCTGACTATAGTAGTGCAACTCAACCTGCTGTCTTCATGCTAACATTCATTCTTGGAGCACCAAGTGCTAGCATATTAGCATTTTATCCATTCATCATAAAAATAGTTCCTGATTTCTTGATTTATGTTGACTTACATTTTGGCCAACTGCTAGCATATTAGCATTTCATCCATATTTTTAATTAACTCAACTCAACTCAACTGTATTTATAGAGCACTTTCAAACAACATCGCTGCATACAAAGTGCTGTACATGGAGCAATTTAACATATACAATAAATAGTAAAACAAATCGGTAATAAAGACGGTAGAAAGCACCCAACACGAATTAAAAAGAGGTCCTGATGACAGCGCAAAACACATCAATATCATTTCAATCCACCACAGTATATTTGTACTCACATTGCTATTTCTTTTTTAACCTCTGCATTTCATTAGGTTTTATTGAAAATGATACCTGACTTTGTGCCAAACAGGGTTCTGCAGCGTTCCGTGCAGTACTTACCAGGTTTCTAAATAGCTTTGTCATCCAGGCCATCAAATGGATAATACAATACAATACAATACATGCTGATTTATACAGCGCTTTTACAACAGCGGCAGCTGTAACAAAGCGCTTAACAAAACAGTTAACATAAAATAAAATAATAAACACAACACATAACATAAAACACGGACAGTCGCGCAGTCCTAACCACTCTTTCGTCACACGCTTTGTTGTTTGAAGCATTTAGAGATGAAAGAGGAGAGAATCAAAGTGTCCTTTAACCAGTGGATCAGAGACGTCATGCTCAAAATGTGCACACGTCGGCTACAAGCTAAGTTTCAAAGTCAACAAGAAGCTGTACCATTCATTGACGAAAAAAGAGATTGGTTCACTTCTCCTGACCCATGGAAATCCATTTCAATTCCAAGCGGCGACTCTTGGTTCCAAATACGCATCGGCGCTCTGCGCCGACGCTCCTCTCTCCACATCCTCAACTTCAGCAGCCATCCATCCAGCCGCACCAACGCCGACTGTCCAACAGCACCGACACAGCCACTGAACAAAACGGGGTAGTGAAAAATGCTGCCCATTACAGACGCAAAAAAACACAAGCACCCCATCTCTGTCCAGCACCGACAGTCAATGATAAATAAAGGATAAATAGCAAATAAGGATGTTAGTTTTTTATTCCCACTGACTTGCACTACTGTTTTATTTTGTACATTATGCTTTATATGACTGTGGTTTTCAAAATCCAACTGTTTATGTATTTCTAAATCACGGCGGCATAGCAATATTGACATGTATTTGAAATTTGATTTCCACATTCAAATCTATATCCCAAGCAAAGCCAAATGGAACAAAATGTCAGTCTGTTTACACTGAATGCATATCTGAACTCTAAAATGTAAAAATAATCAATCCGCCATATCTTTTTATTTGTCTACACATTGCCTTTTTGAAATGATATTTGACATGTCAGCTCACCAAATGTTCGTATTTGATCATTTCTCATTGAAAATACAAACGGCCGCATGATACTTATACTTTTAAATTTGTGCGATGTTGTCATCGTGTAGGCGGAAGTAAATCCTGGCAACTCACAGTTAAAACACAAACAAGGCAATAATTAAGATTGCAAATTCTTACAATAACAACTGCAAATACATACCAGCATTGCCTTTGTTCTGTCCAAATCAAATCATTTTTTGTGCTTTATTGCATATGACATAATTCATTCATTCATCTTCCAAACCGCTTGATCCTCACTAGGGTCGCGGTGGGTGCTGGAGCCTATCCCAGCTGTCATTATTAAGTAGAATCACAGATATGATCAGTGTTTCATGGTAAGAAGTACTCTCAGACAATCCGTCTAATACCCAGAATATTCTTCTATATTCGTGTCTTCATGGCACCGGATGACTTGCACTTTTGACTCTGCTCCACTTCATATTCCGGCCAACGTGTCATTTATTTTCATCGTCATTGATATATTTATGTCATGCATTACGTGGAATGATGTGTCACAGTGAGTTGAAGGCCATGGGCAAATGGAGCATATCAACGCCGGGGCTCAGGGGTCAAATATACTTGATGAGACTGAGGTATACTGTACATATCACGGCAGACAATGGAAACCTTTTTTTATTTTTATTTTTTTAATCACTGGTGGATTCAGAATTTAAGTAATGTATGACTAAGTATACAACTTAGTCATAGATTATGATCACAAGCTAATGCTAGTGAGCCTCTTAGCTAATGCTAATTTGTGCTAACATTGCACCTTTTAGCTCTACCGTGGTAGCAATACGGCCACCTCATCAATTTAGTTCTGAAACTTCTGGTGGAGGAATTCAGCAAGGGCGTGGTTATTGTGTTAATTACCCCAACTTTTTTTGTTGTAGTGCGGCGAAAGTGGAAATGACTCACCACTCTCTGGCTCTTTTAAATGACTGGCAAAAACAATCCTCATCACAGTGTAATGGAGCTCTTAGTGTTGTAATCTTTGAATTAGTACTCTTGGGCTTTCAGCGGAAGTACCATATTTAAAAAGAGCAGTAAGGGTTGAACTGAGAGAAGCAACTGAGTCAGTCCACTTGGGTTCCCAGGGCAACACCCTCCTTCACATGCATGGCGGAGCTTGTCCGTTTGTTGTGAGATCATTAGGACACACCAAGTCCACTTTGGTATTTCCGTTAAAGGTCATGTAGCATACGTAGCGTTTTTATGACAGGAAGTAGCCGTGATTCGGGTATCCTCCATCCTTGTGTACTCACGCACAACATCCGATTCAAGATGTTTTGTCCTGGAATCCATCTGAACAAATATCCCCCAGAAACGTAATGCTATTGCAAGTTTTTATGTATTTTATTTCATTTATTTATTTATTTATTTATTTTATGTAACACAAGTGAAAGAGTTAACCATCCATCCATCCATCCATTTTCCGAACCGCTTGATCCTCACTAGGGTCGCGGGGGGTGCTGGGGCCTATCCCAGCCGTCTTCGGGCAGTAGGCAGGGGACACCCTGAACTGGTTGCCAGCCAATCGCAGGGCACACAGAGACGAACAACCATCCACGCCCACACTCACACCTAGGGACAATTTAGAGCGTCCAATCAGCCTGCCATGCATGCTCATGCATGTTTTTGGAATGAGGGTGGAAACCGGAGCACCCAGAGAAAACCCACGCAGGCCCGGGGAGAACATGCAAACTCCACACAGGGAGGCCGGAGCTGGAATCGAACCCGGCACCTCCGCACTGTGAAGCCAACGTGCTAACCACTAGACTACCGGGCCGCCCAAATAGTTAACCATCTACTGTGAAATCAATTTAACAAGAAGCGGCAATTTAGTGGCTCACGTTAACAGTCACCCACCATCGTCTTGCATATAATAATAAGCACGAAGCCAACAGCGGTGTTTCATTTGCGTGCATTCAGGTGTTCGTAGTGTGTGTGTGTGTGTGTGTGTGTGTGTGGGTGTGTAGGTGTACACATGAACCTAATGTTACATGAATCATATTGCAATATTACATGGTTTTCATTTTATAAAACAAACTCCTAATTTTTACATGAATAATGTTTTAATATTATGTGAAAAAATGCCCAAAATGTGATGTTTTGTGAATAGTCAACGTTTTGTGAAAAGTCAAAGAGAATAACAATAAAAATTTTGCAACTTCACACAAAAAATCAAAACAAAAACATTATGGGGGAAAATATTCCTGATCGGGGAATAAAATGTGTGAATTTTGTTGTATTATTATGTGAAAAAACGTTTTTTTAAGAGGGAAAAAATAAATTTTACAAGAATTTTGTTGAATATTATGATTCAATTTCAACGTCACAATTTAACAATAAAAAAAGCAACGTTACGAGAAAAAAGTCACCATTTTATGAGAAACCAGACCTTAATTTTACTATTCAACATTACAAATATTATGACTAGTCAACTTTCTTTGAGAAAAACTGATAAATTATTTAACTAGACAAAAAACATCATCATTTTTATGTGAATTCTGCTGTGATATTATGAGAAAAAAGTCACAATATTACGTGAAAAAAATCCTAATTTTACAAGAACAGTTGTTTTAATTTAAAAAAATTTACAAACGTTTTTCCCCCCACCAGTGCATGCAGCAAACATGAGTTTGCTTGTGAAGGACGCACAATGCCTCGCTCGAGCGAGGCAAAGTGGTTCAGATTGTTGCCATGGTGCCACATCTCTCCCACCTCTTCCGAGTTCCAAATCTAAAGCAGGCCATGAGAAGCATCAAATGAACATGATGTTACGCTAGGGGGCGCTACGCTGTTCTGTACTGTGCATAAAGTCGCCTGCGAAAGCTTTGTCGCAGGACATCAGAACGCCTCCAGGAAACAGGTCAGTGCACAAAAGGCGAGCGACAGCCAGGAAGAGTAGGAGAAAGAGGAGCAGGGTGAAGGGGGTGCGGGCGGTGAGGGGTGTTGTTGGCGGTAGAAGTTGACAAGAACTGAGCTGCAGTGTTCTTGTCGAGAGCAGCTGCCGGAAGGACGGCTCAAAGGAATAGAAAAAAAAATCAAGCAAGTGTGGCCGTCAGTCACATCTCCCACAAGTCCTTCTCCTTTTTAATGTAGCCGGCAGTCGCCACGGCAACGTTCCCCGACGTCCCAGAAAAGCACTGCCTTATTATAGGATGAGCTACCTACATCATAATACGGCATTACGTGAGCGTAAAGAGCCGATTATAGGAAAGTCATCGGTAGGAGAATAAGTGAGGGGGGGGGGGGGGGGTCATTTTTCATTAAGTGGTCTTTTCATGCAAAAACGGAGAAATCCAAAAAATCTGGGACAAAATAAAATGTGCAAGGTGGCCCGGTAGTCCAGTGGTTAGCACGTCGGCTTCACAGTGCAGTGGTACCGGGTTCGATTCCAGCTCCGGCCTCCCTGTGTGGAGTTTGCATGTTCTCCCCAGGCTTGCGTGGGTTTTCCCCAGGTGCTCCGGTTTCCTCCCACATTCCAAAGACATGCGTGGCAGGCTGATTGAACACTCTTAATTGACCCTAGGTGTGAGTGTGAGCGTGGATGGTTGTTCGTCTCTGTGATTGGCTGGCAACCGATTCAGGGTGTCCCCCGCCTACTGCCCGAAGACAGCTGGGATAGGCTCCAGCACCCCCTGCAACCCTAGTGGGGATCAAGCGGTTCGGAAGATGAATGAATGAATGAATAAAATGTTGTAACATTACAAGAAAAAAAAAATATCCAACAAGAAAATCGGAATAGCACAAAGAAAAAAAGTGTTTTATGTCAATAGGAGAATTTTTTTTTTTTTTAGGAAAGAGGAATTTGACGGAAAAGCATATCACGTAATCATTGGGAGGAAAACTTTACAAGAAAAAAAACTTTACATGAATATTGTTAAAGGAACGCAAAGAAATAGTAAAAACGATTAAAGAATTGCGTTAATAATGCATTCCTTAATAAGGGACAATGTTATGTGAATATGATTTTATCTTTATGATTTGACTTGAATAGAAAAACAGTCCCCAAATTACTTGGATAATTGTAATATTATGAGATAATAGTCACTATTTTTATGAGGAAAAATCAATTTTAGGGTAATAATTAAGAAAAAAAACATTTTACGTAATCCGGTGGAATATCAGGCGTTAACAGACACGACTATTCAAAGAAAAACTTTTGGTGAATAACGTTACATCACGTCACCAATTTCCAGACAGAGTTGCAATATTATTATTAAGATACGAATCACTATTTTTATGAGTGCATGTTATATGAATACAGTGATATTCCGATTGATGTAACCAAAAAGTCTGAATGCCACAACTTTTTACTTTTTACGAATCTTCTTTCATTCCAATCTTTTTCATCGTAAAACGCGACTTTCTTTGAGCTTGTCCTGTCTTTGAGCTTTGTGGCTCTTTCTTTCTACTGATTGACTGGCTGCTCAGTCCTTAACCGCAAATGAAATCTAAGAGCAGCAAAACGCTCCTCTGGGCTTGTTTAGCTGCCGCAGAGAAGGTCGAAGTCGGAAAAGGGGGGAAAAAAAATAAATAAAAAAACAGGACTGCCACTGTATCAAGATACACAATAGTCCATGTGTGAGCTGGTCCGAGATCACTTTCCACGTTGAAATAAAAAGTCCCTGGGTCTTGTTGCCATGGCAACGCGGCACTTGAGTGGAACAACAGTCAAATCTGTTCACACTGCTGATGATTGCTGTGTCACTGACGTGTGTGGTGTGTGCTGCGTGTGTGTGTGTGTGTGAGTGTGCAAGTGTGTGTGTGTGTGTGTGTGTGTGTGTGTGTGTGTGCTGATTCATCATTTTGGCACTGCACAAGGTCTGTTTGTCTCCCATTATCAATCCATCCACACAAACTAAATGAGGTTGATTCATGCGAGTTGAAAGTGTGCGGGATGGGGTGTCGGGGGGGGGGTGTCACCGTGGAAACAAGACCTTCTCTAATCCATACAGAAAAGGGTTTTACAGCAGGGGACACCTTTTAGTGTCTCGTCATGGAATTCCAGATGGTTTTGCAAAGCACATGAAGGTGGCTAATGTAAATGTGGTCTTCGCCCAACTTGAAAGAATCCATTCAAAATGCCGAAATGGGATGCGTTTTCACCTTGCGCTGATGTTTAAAGTTTTGACTACACTCTTGGAATGCAACATTTTGGGTTACGAAAACTGAAAATAATTCTTGACACAACAGGACCACGTCCATATTTAGTACCATTTCCTGCTCAATTTTTCAGCCAACAGAAAGATTGTGATAAATTCTTTGTACACCTTCCCACAGAATTCTTGTGAGAGAGGACTTGGTGTAATTTTTATAATGGTGCGATTTCTTACTTAAGATTGTAAAGACTTATCTTTTTTTGTGCAATTTGACGTTCTCGGAAGATTGTGCTACTTTTTCGCTGTGTCAGCCAATTAAATCAGACGATGATGGCCCTTCAAACATCGGCCAAAGTAATGTCGGCAGATTCTTTTTACCTTGATGTCCTCGAAAAATCCGTAGGAGTTGTACACAAGTAATACTGGTCTCATTAATGATTGCACATGTATTATAACTAGACCATTATAATTATTCCAAAAGTGAAATTAGTTGATAAGGTCTTGTCAGTCAGAGCAAATGGTGTGTAGGGGCGGATGAGCTCAGAGAGGTAAAGTGGCGCAAGATTATTCAAAGATTTGAAAACAAATAAGAGGATCTTGAAAATAACTCTAAACTGAATGGGGAGCCAGTGAAGGGATGCCAGAGTAGGAGTTATGTGCTCCCTGTTACGAGTACAAGTCAAGAGGCGAGCAGCAGCATTCTGGACCAGCTGAAGGCGCTTAATGGAGGACTGGCTGACTCCAAAGTAAAGGGCATTGCAGTAATCGAGCCAGGATGTGACAAAGGCATGAATTACTGTCTCAAAGTATTCATGTGAGAGGAGAGGTTTTATTTTGGCCAGCTGTCTAAGGTGAAAGAAGCTTGATTTAACAACGGCACCTAATTTGCCGATCGAGTTTGAAATCACTGTCCAGTTTAAGGCCCAAGTTTGAGACTGTTGACTTAAGATAAGGAGACAGGGGCCAACTCTACAGGATGGATTGTACAAGGGCCACTGGTACCAAACAATATCACCTCTGTCTTCTTTTCGTTGAATTTCAAGAAATTTTGTGCCATCCAGGTTTTGATTTCTTCCAGACAGGATAGGAGTGGCCTTAATGAGAAGGCGTCTTTCTTGCTCAGTGGGACATAGATCTGGCAGTCATCTGCATAGCAGTGGAAGGGAATACCATGTTTCCTTAAGATGGAACCCAATGGGAGCATATACAGCGAGAACAGCAGAGGCCCCAGAATTGAGCCCTGTGGAACACCACATGACAGGGGAGCAGTGCCGTGACTCAGAGCAGCCAAGGCTGACAGAAAAGGTTCTGTCAGCTAAATAGGACCTAAACCACTATAGAGCACTGCCCACCAAGTGCTGCAAACGAGTCAGCAGAATACTGTGATCCACTGTATCAAATGCTGCAGTTAAGTCCAATAAAACTAGACAGACGTGGTCTCCACAGTCATTTGCCAGGAGAATGTCATTAGAATGTACATACTATATACATCTGTATGTCATTCTGGACGCTTTCAATGCGGAATTGAGAAGTCATTGCGTCATGAGGCAGTTGCAAAAAGAATAATCATAAATAAATAAATAAAACATTTGGAATTTCCTTCTAAAACCATTGAAAAAAACCAACCGTGCTGACTCTTGATTACATTTACGGTACATGAAATCCTTCCAAGGACAAACAGTGATATTTTGTAAAATTTCCCAACAAATATTGTAAAAAAACATCCATCCATCCATTTCAAAATACTTTTATCCTCACAAGGGTCGATCCAGCCATCGATTTTCCGATCCACTTTTATTTAAGGGTCACGGGGGTTGCTGGAGCCAATCCAGCATGGTTGGGGGACACCCTGAACTGGTTGCCAGCCAGTCGCAGGGCACACACAGACGAACAACCATCCGCGCTCACACTCACACCTAGGGACAATTTTGAGTGTTCCATCAACCTATGGTTCGTGTTTATGGAAGGTGGGAGGAAACCGCAGAACCCAGAGAAAACCCCCGTGGTCACGGGGAGAACATATAAATTCCACACAGCAAGACTGAAGCCATAATCAAACCCTGCACCTCTACATTGTGAGGCCAACGTGCTAACCAGTCGACTACCGTGCCACCCTTGCCTAAGATTTTTTTTTAAGTAATGTTCTGCATATTGCAGTGAAAAAGCCAGTGTGTAGTTGTATATTCTCAGTGAAGTGAGAACAACCAAACATTTTGTACGTGGACTTGAGAAATAATAGTCATTTAGTTGTTGCGAGTGTGCGGAGAGATTTGTGAGTAGGATTCATTGAGAGGCAGTCACATGTGACAAAGACATAATGGCTTTTCCCACAATCCTTCACTCTTTCTGACACCAAGGCGATTAACCGTCCTCGACTTCTTTATTGCACGAGATTGACTTGTCTCCCCTCTCCGAAATACATCTTGTGAACGTTTTTGCTGCAAAAGTGACAAAAGATTTTGAACGATTTAGTGGTTTGTTTTGGGGTTCTGGGCGGCCCGATATTCGAGTGGTTAAGGCGTCGACTTCACAGTGCAGAGGTACCAGGTTCGATTCCAGCTCCGGCCTTCCTGTGTGGAGTTTGCATGTTCTCCCCATGCTTACGTGGGTTTTCTCCGGGTACTCCGGTTTCCATCCACATTCCAAAAACATGTGTGACAGGCTGATTGAACACTCTAAATTGTCCCTAGGTGTGAGTGTGAATGGTTGTTCGTTTCTGTGTGCCCTGCGATTGGCTGGCATCCTGTTTGGGGTGTCCCCCGGCTGCTGCCCGAAGACAGCTCGGAGAGGCTCCAACACCCCCTGCGATCCTTGTGATAATAAAGCGGATCGGAAGATGAATGAATGAATGATTGTTTTGGGGTTGTTGTTGGGTTGTTGTTTTTTTAATTTTAAATTGAGGTGATTTTTTGTTGCATTTACTTAAGCTAATCCGCTGACCCTGACGTAATGCTTGAGAAACGATCGGCAACCTCAGGACGGTGGAAAAGCTTTTCCGTCTTCCGTTTACCAGAGAAGGGCATGCCGTCTCTAGGTTGGTCTTTTGGGATGGAGGATGAGAAGTTTTTTTTTAAAAGGACGGATTAAGCAAGGACAGAGGTGGGTTTTCGTCCGTACCTTTAATCGTCCCTAACCGGGTTAAGTATGTGGTGTCGGGACGCAAAATCACAAAGCCAACATGTAGCCAAATGCTGTATTTTCTAGCGGGCTATTTCATCTCAACAGTATTTTTATAGCAACACTGCCACATAGCTTAACAGTCAGAGAACAAAACAAAGTGCCTTCGGAGACCCATTTCACTAACGATCAATCCAGCCGGTGATGAAAACTGGCTGTGTTGTCTGTCTCTCCATACCCGGGCATCGTGATGGTGGCTTGAATTTCATAAAAGAAATCATAAAAAGTAAAGTTTTTATGATTAATATTTTACTTGATAAAGGTAACTATTTTTGTGTTGTGAAATACAAAATTTGAGTGTCTTGGACGACTGTCCATGTTTTATGTTATGTGTTGTGTTTATTATTTTACCTTATGTTAACTGTTTTGTAAAGCGCTTTGTTACAGCTGCCGCTGTTGTGAAAGCGCTATATAAATCAGCATGTATTGTATTGTATTGTATTGTCTTATCACTCAGACGTTAAAAAAAAAGAAACAGTGATGTCATTTTTGTTTGATTGGTAGTTTATCTGAAACAGCCAATCACAGTGTTACTGAAGATAAAGTTCGTTCGGCAGGTGTATACGCTAAGGGTGTGGAAAATAATCGATATTAATCGATACATTGATGCGCACGTCCGCGATCCGAGTGCATCGGCTCATTCACTGGGTACGACGCGATTGACGGGTGAAATCGCGATTCATCACGATGCATTGATGGGTATCGGTGAAATCGCGATTCATCACGATGCATTGATGGGTATCGGTAAAATCCGATTCAATCGCCGTTTTATTCATGTTAAACGTCACATATCTGCCCTTTCCTATGTGCAATGAATGCACCACCATTGCTTTGCGTTTTGTGTTGAATACGGACGGTAGCCGTGCGTCACATACAGTCCAGTACACAACGAGCGAAACATTATGGAAGTTAGCGCACGCAGCAGCAAGGAAACTACTATATTTAATGCAGCCGCAACATTCAAATCTTATGTTTGGAAATACTACGGCTTCGAAAAGAAAGACGGAAAGCTTGATAAAACCTCCGTAATTTGCAAGGAATGTCGCACTAAGAAGCCATACAACGGCAGCACCACAAATATGCAGACCCACTTAAACCGATGGCACCAGATCACCGACAAGTTTCCCTCCCGCTTCCCCGCCCAGTTCCTCGTCGGACACCGGAGAAACTCTTGGTAAACCAGGTCAGGATCAGAAAAAAATTGCCTCTTATTTTGGGAGTCCCGTTGCAACTCACTGTGACCGCGCAATGGCTATAACTAAGGCCACTGCTTATTTCATATGCAAAGACCTCCAGCCTTAGCGTGGTGGACAACGAGGGTTTCAGACAGCTCGTGCACGTTTTGGAACCCAGGTATAAAATACCAGACAGGTCTGTGTTCACTTACAAACATATTCCCGATGTGTACAACAAAGTGAGAAGTGAGATTACTGTGTCGCTGAACAGTGCGCAAAGAGTTGCACTTACAGTGGATGGGTGGACATCTTGCGCTAGAGATTCATATACATATTCATTCATTCATTCATTCATCTTCCGTACCGCTTGATCCTCACTAGGGTCGCGGGGGGTGCTGGAGCCCATCCCAGCCGTCTCCGGGCAGTAGGCGGGGGACACCCTGAATCGGTTGCCAGCCAATCGCAGGGCATCATATACATATATATATTATTATTATATTTCATATAAGACACTCAGTGAGAATAGTCTGTTTGTGTTTACACTATAGCAACAGCTGTGAGTCTCAGGTGCCAAATTGTTTACATTTTCTTTGCACAAAACCCAATTGTGAAAGAGCTTAAATAAGTTGTTTTACAAGTTCTACTCTTTATAAGGAATAAAGTGGTATCCTTTTTGTAATACCATACTGAATTCCATCTTTTTAAAAGCTTTTTTTCTTTGCTTATTTGCATCATGTTTAATTGCACAATATCGCAACAAATTGCATTGTATCGTATCGGATCGCATTGATTTGAACTTAATGTGTATCGAATCGTATCGCATCCTGACGACGGTGAAACGTATCGCATCGTATCGCCAGAAAATTCCATGTATCGTTTAAGTATCGCATCGCTGGCAGTGGATCGTGATGTGTATCGAATCGTCTTCAGTGCTGAGATTCACATCCCTAGTATACGCGATGAATACCTCAATGTTTGCATGCGAGAGTGTGGCATTGTGTAATGTGGACGACGCGTTTCTCTCCTGAAGTGACATAAGCTTTGTAGTGATCGCCACTTTGAAGAGGAAAACACCCTAAAATCACTCATACTTGGGCGATCATTCCAATATTTTCAGAGGTTGATGTGAGCAATGAGTAAAGATGTCAGTATAAATTTTGGTGACTGTCCATCGCAGTTGTGGCACATTCTAAACGACGTTTAGATTCTGATATTCGACTGTCATGTTGCATGTACGGCAAGTGAGAAATGACACATTACATTAGTGTCGGCAACAAATGGCATTCGAACCGAAGCCATAAACTCTTTGGAAAATGAAAAATTAATATATATTATTCCTTTTTCTTTTCAATTCTTTTACAGACAGGGTCGGAGCGATATATGAGCCCATCCACCATGTTGTATGTGGCTTTAATATTAGACATAAATTGGGCAAACTGAGCACAGATAACATCATACAATCAAATTTTGATAATATGATGTTATCCGAGGGCTGCCCATTACATCGATCGCGATCGACCGGTAGATCGCGAGGGGTGTAGAGAAGAAAATAAACAACCAACCATTTGTGTGCCTTTGTGCATGTTAGAAATATATTTTTTGTGTTAATGTACACTGCACCCTAATCATCATATCAGTTTCATTTTCACAAAAAAGTATTACCAAAATAAAATCCAATAAAGCAGGTAAATCTTTAACCTAGGTGGCGTGTGACCTGCGTCACTGGACGTTGTTAGCGCTCAGCAGCTGCAATTGCAGCCTGTGATCAGAGCTGTTTCACTATATCATTTCTTGTTATCATTATTCTCATTCAGAGTTTGTATTGTGTACAATTCACCGAGGGCACGGGCAAAGAATAGGAATGTAGAAGGCCGAGGGAAGCACTTTAAAATGGTACATGTGAGCAACGATAGTTAACAAGCTGCAAAAGGGCGTCGCATGCCTCCGCGTCAGGCTGTTGCACCTCATGGCGTGCGCGTGTGTGTGTGTGTGTGTGTATGTGTGTGTGTGTGGTGTGTGTGTGTGTGTGTGCTTGTGTGTGTGTGTGTGTGTGTGCTTGTGTGCGTGCGTGTGTGTGTGTGTGTGTGTGTGCGTGTGTGTGTGTGTGTGTGTGTGTGTGTGTGTGTGTGTGTGCGCATGCGCGCGCTGGTAAGGGTAGATCCCGGGAGGTTAGTTGATCGAAAAGTAGATCTTCAATCCAAAAAGTTTGGGCACCCCTGATTTAGAGAGCTCCTCCGTGAGTCGTCACCTTACCGTGGTGGAGGGGTTTGTGTGTCCCAATGATCCTAGGAGCTAAGTTGTCTGGGGCTTTATGCCCCTGGCAGGGTCACCCATGGCAAACAGGTTCGAGGTGAGGGGCCAGACAAAGCACGGCTCAAAGACCCCTGATGAAGATTAAAATAAATGGATCTAAGTTTCCCTTGCCCAGACACGGGTCACCGGGGCCCCCCTCTGGAGCCAGGTCTGGAGGTGGGGCTCGTTGGCAAGCGCCTGGTGGCCGGGCCTACACCCATGGGGACCGGCCGGGCACAGCCCAAAGAGGCAACGTGGGTCCCCCTCCCCATGGGCTCACCACCCATGAGAGGGGCCAAAGGGGTCGGGTGCAATGTGAGCTGGGCGGCAGGCAAAGGCGGAGACCCTGGCGGTCCAATCCTCGGCTGCAGAAGCTAGCTCTTGGGACATGGAATGTCACCTCTCTGGCAGGGAAGACGCCCGAGCTGGTGTGTGAGGCAGAGAATTTCCGACTGGATATGGTCTGACTTGCCTCCACACACAGCCTGGGTTCTGGTACCAGTTCTCTCGAGAGGGGTTGGACTCTCTTCCACTCTGGAGTTGCTCACGGTGAGAGGCGCAGAGCAGGTGTGGGCATACTCATTGCCCGCCGGCTCACTGCCTGTACATTGGGGTTCACACCGGTAGACGAGAGGGTTGCCTCCCTCCGCCTTCGGGTGGGTGGACGGGTCCTGACTGTTGTTTGTGCATATGCACCAAACAGCAGCTCAGCATACCCACCCTTTTTGGAGTCCTTGGAGGGTGTGCTGGAGAGTACTCCTGCTGGGGACTCCCTTGTTCTGCTGGGGGACTTCAATGCTCACGTGGGCAATGACAGTGAGACCTGGAGGGGCGTGATTGGGAGGAACGGACCCCCAATCAGAACCCGAGTGGTGTTTTGTTATTGGACTTCTGTGCTCATCATGGATTGTCCATAACGAACACCTTGTTCAAACATAAGGGTGTCCACTTGACACCAGGACACCCTAGGCCGCAGTTCGATGATCGACTTTGTAGGTGTGTCATCGGATTTGCGGCCGCATGTTCTGGACACTCGGGTGAAGAGAGGGGCGAAGCTGTCAACTGATCACCACCTGGTGGTGAGTAGGCTCCGATGGTGGGGGAAGATGCCGGTTCGTCCTGGCAGACCCGAACGTATTGTGAGGGTTTGTTGGGAGCGTCTGGCGGAATCCCCTGTCAAAAGGAGTTTCAACTCCCACCTCCGACAGAGCTTTTCCCATTTTCCGGGGGAGGCGGGGGATATTGAGCCAGAGTGGACCATGTTCCGTGCCTCTATTGTTGAGGCGGCCAATCTGAGTTGTGGCCGTAAGGTGGTTGGTGCCTGTCGTGGCGGCAACCCCCGTACTCGCTGGTGGACACCAGCAGTAAGGGATGCCGTCAAGCTGAAGGAGTCCTATCAAGCCTTTATGGCCTGTGGGACCCCAGAGGCAGCTGACGGGTATCGACTGGCCAAGCGGAACGCAGCTTCGGTGGTCGCCGAGGCAAAAACACGAGCGTGGGAAGAGTTCGGTGAGGCCATGGAAGCCGGACGCCTTCGAGGAAATTCTGGTCTACCATCTGACGTCTCAGGAGGGGGAAGCAGTGCACCACTAACACCGTGTACAGTGGGGATGGGGCGCTGCTGACTTCGACTCGGGACGTTGTGAACCGGTGGGCAGAGTACTTCGAAGGCCTCCTTAACTCCACCAACACGCCTTCCTTGGAGGAAGCAGAGTCTGAGGACCCTGAGGTGGGGTGGATGAGATCCGCCCGGAGTTCCTCAAGGCCGTGGTGGTAGTCCCTCTTTTTAAAAAGGGGGACCGGAGGGTGTGTTCTAACTACAGAGGGATCACACTCCTCAGCCTCCCTGGTAAGGTCTATTCAGGGGTGCTGGAGAGGAGGGTCCGTTGGGAAGTTGAGCCTCAGATTGAGGAGGAGCAGTGTGGTTTTCGTCCTGGCCGTGGACCAGGGTCCTTGAGGGTATGTGGGAATTCGCCCAACCAGTCTACATGTGTTTTGTGGACTTGGAGAAGGCGTTTGACCGTGTCCCTCGGGGAGTTCTGTGGGGGGTGCTTCGTGGGTATGGGGTACCGAACCCCCTGATACGGGCTGTTCGGTCACTATACCACCGATGTCAGAGTTTGGTTCGCATTGCCGGCAGTAAGTCGGAATCGTTTCCAGTGGGGGTAGGACTCCGCCAAGGCTGCCCTTTGTCGCCGATTCTGTTCATAACTTTTATGGACAGAATTTTTAGGCGCAGCCGAAGCGTTGAGGGGGTCCGTTTTGGGGGCCTCAGTATTGCATCCCTGCTTTTTGCAGATGATGTGGTGCTGTTGGCTCCTTCAAACGGGGCTCTCCAACTCTCACTGGAGCGTTTCGCAGCTGAGTGTGAAGCGGTTGGGATGAAAATCAGCACCTCCAAATCTGAAACCATGGTCCTCAGTCGGAAAAGGGTGGAGTGCCCCCTCCGGGTCGGGGAGGAGATCTTACCCCAAGTGGAGGAGTTCAAGTATCTTGGGGTCTTGTTCACGAGTGGGGGCAGGAGGGAGCGGGAGATCGACAGGCGGATCGGTGCAGCGTCTGCTGTGATGCGGACGTTATATCGGTCTGTCGTGGTGAAGAAGGAGCTGAGCCAAAGGGCGAAGCTCTCAATTTACCGGTCGATCTACGTCCCAACACTCATCTATGGTCACGAGCTATGAGTCGTGACCGAAAGAACGAGATCCCGGATACAAGCGGCCGAAATGACTTTTCTCCGTAGGGTGTCCGGGCTCTCCCTTAGAGATAAGGTGAGAAGCTCGGTCATCCGGGAGGGGCTCAGAGTCGAGCCGCTTCTCCTCCACATCGAGAGGAGCCAGATGAGGTGGCTTGGGCATCTGATTCGGATGCCTCCTGATCGCCTCCCTGGTGAGGTGTTCCGGGCATGTCCCACCGGGAGGAGACCCCGAGGAAGACCCAGGACAGTCTGGAGAGACTATGTCACACAGCTGGCCTGGGAACGTCTCGGGATCCCCCGGGGAGAGCTGGAAGAAGTAGCTAGGGAGAGGGAAGTCTGGGCTTCCCTGCTAAAGCTGTTGCCCCCGCAACCCGGCCCCGGATAAGCGGTAGATGATGGATGGATGGATGGATGATTTAGAGAGTTCCAAATTTTGAATTCTGAAATGGTCTACTTATTCCATTTCATGTGATCAAAACACAAACAACAATATACATTGATAATAGGTTGATTTCTTATAAACAAATGCTGCAAAAAATTAAATAATTCAGGCATACAAGATTTGCTTAGAAATAAGATCTTATTTCATCCCATGGTTCAGTCTTTGAGTTCATAAATTCTCTCTTTACTCTGCTTCCAATGATGCAAGGCTTTCTCAAAGTCAACTTATTATCGCAAAAAAATACCCAACTTCAGCTGCTTCCTCTTTGATATCTCCGCTATAAACTTTCGCAACATTTGTTCGCAACCCTTGTTTTAACGTAACACAACTTGGCAATCGTCTACCGATCTCGCCAATCTCGTCTCGCGCGGTAACGGGTCAATCGCGGGAGCTTGGTTGATCGAAAAGTCAATCTTCCGTACAAAAAGTTTGGGCACCCATGATAAAAAGCAATAATTCCATATTTTGCTTGATGATACATCCCCAAAGAGGAAGCATTTTCACAATTTCCTTCACTTTGCCATTAACCAATACGGCACGCCGTCGACACACTCAAGAAGGCGTCTTTGTTTATGTAATGTAATAGGTTCCTATGGTAATGCTTGCGGTTATCGCAAAAGGGGATCAGCAGTGTATGTATGGAGCAAAGTGAGTGTGTCGCGTCTGTCGGGAATTGAATTGCAGTTTGAAATAACACGAACGGACGGAGATGGACAACCATTATTATATGAATAAGGACAGAGGGACGATGATGGACGGGAACCCAGTTCGCGGACTTAAGATGGACCGGCAAAATGGGGTAACGTGCCCACCTTTGCGGTTTATGGCCACAAAAGTAGCAGCGACCCGAGCAACATCTCAGCGCCCGCTGCATAATGAATTTAAATGTCGGAAAAAGCCACTTTGTGCCAATGCGCTCGTAAATTATACAATGAGGGGTGATTTTTGCAAAGCCATAAGAATGGAGGATGGAGCGCAAATCATGGGAATGAAAATGCAGATTACATGCAGCACACTTGCATTCAAAGCAAGACTGAAAAGGTGAGAAAGACATGAAAAGCTTTCTAATATGTGCAATAAATATTAACATTGAAATGCTACTAAATAGCAAATTATAAATGATTTTTTGAGGTATTGTGTCATTTCATTTGTACAGATTCCGACAACATTTTTTGATAAAGCAAGGATTGTGGAACATTTTTTGTTGGTTAAATTGTGCAACATTGAGGGTGGGGAGCACTAGAGCACCATCAGGGTAGAAAAAAAAATTCTGATTTTGAAAGAGCAAATATCAATTGATTCATTGGTCGGGCCATAATACGAACGATTGATGTTTCCCTTTTTTCCCATGTAAACTATTGATGTTGTATCTTTAAGAAGACAAACTCTTAAATTTGCTATTAGCCTAAAAAAGACAAACTACCGTACTTCTCCTGCTGTTTCCGAGGAAATATACGAGTAATCAAACATTCTGAAGTTCAGCAGCCTTTTTGTGACTTTCTCTACCGTACGTCCTCTTCAGTACAAGCAGTCCCCCGGTGCAGTTAAAAGACGGAAATCAATTAATCAGCCGGCAGACACGGCGAACAAGGCGCACGCGTCCCCGAGGCGTGCTAACGGATGTAAAACAACAAACATTAACGCTTGTTTTGTCTCTCATTGCAGTCTGCTCGCAGTTCTCCAGGGGCGTCTACGCCATTTTCGGATTCTACGACAAGAAGTCGGTCAACACCATCACGTCGTTCTGCGGCACGCTGCACGTGTCCTTCATCACGCCCAGCTTCCCGCTGGATGGCAACCAGCAGTTCATCATCCAGATGAGGCCCGACATCAAGGGGCCACTGCTCAGCCTCATCGAGTACTACAAGTGGGACAAGTTCGCCTACCTGTACGACAGCGATCGAGGTCAGTACGCCGTTAACGCGACATTCCTTTCTTCAACTGTGTTTTGATATGTATTTGTTTTTTTTTTTACCAATTGGACATTCGGTAACTAGAATGCAGGAATCTAACGATCCAGCCATCCATTTTCTGATCCACTTTTATTTCGGGGGGGTTGCTGGAGCCTATCCCAGCTGCCTTTGGGCATTAGGCGGGAGACACCCTGAACTGGTTGCCAGCCAATGGCAGGGCACACAGAGACGAACAACCATCCGCGCTCACACTCACACTCACACCTCGGGACAATTTAGAGTGTTCAATCAGCGTGCCATGCATGTTTTTGGAATGTGGGAGGAAACCGGAGTACCTGGAAAAAACCCACGCAGGCCCAAGGGGAAGATGCAAACTCCAAACTGTAAACCCAGACTGTAAACCTCTGCAATGTGAGGTCGTGGGTGGATGGATGGATGTAGTTATTATATATTTTCATATAGTACATAGAGTATGTCTTACTTATGACTATTTACATTATGCAATATAACACTCTAAATACATTAGAATACAATGCAATATTCTCTCCTATTATTTTTCATGCAGGCATATTCATTCTACTTCAGTCAATTCCAAAATTGCTCCAAGGTTTTATTTGGAACTTGTGAGATGTTGACTTTGCCCTCATAGTGCCCAAAATGTCCGCAAGTCTTCAGTGTTTGCTCCCCCCTGCCCCCCCTGCTCCCTCTCCAATGTGGTTCTGTATTTGACCACCCCAGGTGCATTTAATGAAAGTGTGCTTGTCACATACAATCAGCTGCAACACGTGTTTGAGTTTGTTTCCGTGTGTGTGTGTGTGTGTGTGTGTGTGTGTGTGTGTGTGTGTGTGTGTGTGTGTGTGTGTGTGTGTGTGTGTGTGTGTGTGTGCGTGCGTGCGTGCGCGCATTTTATGTAACATAATTGGACGTGTGTGGTAGTTGTGACATGCAGTGGAGGTGATGGGCCCTGCGGCTGTGGACCTCCACACTTCTAATCATAATAATAATGCTGAGAGTTGTTTGTGATTGAAAGGTTCCAGTTCACTTTGCAATCTAAGATATCCTTTATTTGTCCCGCAATGGGGAAATTACAATCAGAATTCAGAAAGGGAAACGCTGGGTAGGGAGAGGGAAAAAAACACGCTTGAACTATCGTCTTCTGAGGTTAATTTAAGTCCAGGATAAAAAAAGAACCGAGAACATAAATAAGCATATGACAGTTACAACAAGTCACAAGACACAACATGTAATAAGGGGGAGGATGAATGGGAAGGGGCGGGGGGGGCGCCGACCGCGACGCGGCCGCCTGACCAGCTGCACGGATTCCCACGTGCGCTCCGCAGGTCGAACCACGTCACGGGGGGAAAAAGAATGGGAGCGATGAAGACGGTGATAACAAGGATGTGTATGCGCGTGTGGTTGTCCAGTTGTGTATGTGTATGCGTGTACAGGTCATAGCTGCTTCGTCAAGGTCTGCTCATCATGAAGACAATCCCGCCTTATCAGTCCATGGCCGAGAAGGATGGTGGTGATGGTGGGGGCCCTAGATTCCATGCGTACTTCCATCCAGGGGAAAGGCCAGATAGCTTATAATTTATTTTGGAGGCACGGCCGCCAACAATTTCAGACAGCCTTGAGTCCGTGGTCTGTATCTCTTCACTGGCGCCGATCAGCCCGAATCAGAAAATTCTTTCCGCAGAATTCCAACTTCTCCACGTTGTTGTTGATCGCGCGGAGTCGCTCCAAAACCGTAACAATATTGCGGTTGAGCTCAGTCACCGCTTGAGTCTGAGTGTTGGACATTCGCACCAAGCCATCCAGAGTGACAGACAGCTTCTTCACTTCCAATAGAGCCGCTCCCGTTGGTTGAATTTTGCGATAGAACAGAAAGCTGCCAACACCAAACAGCAGCATACCTGTTATCAAAAGGCCAATAATGTAGATGTCTCCCACATCCTCCACGGACAGTACCGCCAGGCACACCGGTCTCCACTTTCTCCATCCGGCAGCAAGTGTCCCTGGAGTGCAAGCAGGCTCCCCACTGCCTGCTCTTTTGGTCGAAAAAATGTTGTCGATTACATCGAGAGACCAGCCAACTAATTCCATGGTTAGTTTTTCGGATGAAAAATACGGTAGGAGGCTGGGAAAAAGGTTAGACAAAGACAGCACAAAGACTAAGTGGTGAGCACGGAAAGGTTGGGGTGAGGGCAGGAGCAGTGCAAAAAAGTGTCCGCCTTCGACGAGAGCCAAGCAGAAGAAGCCAATATGAAATTTGGTAGCCGTGTGTATCATGAGTAGACCCATGAAAAAAAGACAAGACACAGGAAGTCTGCCATGTTGGTTTTTAAGTGGCCATTTTAGACATCATTGAACGGTAATTGTTTTCAGGAGTCCTTCAGAGAAAATGTAATCACTGAAGGCAATTTCCATTAGCAACAATAGACCCACAAACAGTCTGAGAAGCCGTTTAAGACTTGGCCATTTAAGGCTTATTATCAACGCCTAAAGCCAGTTTCACTTAACTTTTTTTTAAAATTTTCTAGGCATGACAGCATAAGTAGACCCACCAAAAAGTGTCAAGAGGGCCTAGCCAAATACACAGAGACAGCATACAGTTTTGTTTTGAAATAGCCATTGTCAGGATCTTTTTGGTTGTTTTCAGGGGTCCTCAAATGTAAATACATCCCCCGAAGCCAGTTTCACTTGACCCACAAAAAAAGTCCCAGCAACCCAAGTCTCAACACCCATTTTGTTAAGAATTGGTCATTTAAGGGTCCTTTTCTTGGTCCTTCAATGATCTGTCAACCCCTGAAGCAGGTTTCACTTAGCAACATGAAATTCGGAAGGCCTGTCCACTGTGAGCAGACCCACCAAAAAGTCTCAAGAGGCCATGTCCAAAAAGACACAGGAGCTATGCCAATTTGAGTCAAAACGGCTATTTTAGGGCCAGGTCTGACATTTTCAGGGTCTTCCAAAGCAAAGACATACTCAAGATTTGGTCCTATTGGTACCAAAATTTAACTGTGCAATCCAGTAGGCCTTTGAAAGGCTTTCACTCAGAATTTGGCATTATTAAATGTCCGATTATTTATTTATTTATTTATTTATTTATTTATTTTTAATTCCCGTTGGATTGATCAGGTTTACCTGATGTAGTTTCCGGTGAATCTACTTCTTACATAAATGCAGTGAAGTGGCTCGACGTGCGAAATGAAGTCATGCTAATCAATGACGACTCTGGCCGGTCCGCACGCACAAACACACACACACGTCCTCGAATCACTTAGTGACCTGCTCAGTCACATCGAGCACTCTCTTCCGCCTTTCTTCCATCCCTTCCTCTTGCCAGTGCCACACATGGGTTGGCATGGGAACGAGAGGATCACACTGACCTAATTAGACAGCCGTGCGATGGCGAAGTATACGCACTCGTACAGTAAGCAGCAGGTTTCATGCGGCATGTTTTAAAGCAGGATTTGTGTGTGTGTGGGGGGGGTTCCATTTTTTTTTCATGATTATTATTTGGGGACAGGTGCTGAGTTGTGTTGCTGAATGGGATCAAAGCATGAAGAGGGGAGAAGGGGGTGATGGGTTTCACAGCATGAAAGGCATCCGAAGAGAAGCCATCCATGCAAAGAGGATGTGTATGCATGTGGCATGTTTAGTGTGGAGTGAAATGGAGGAAAGAGCAGCACTGCGCTAAATCCTTGCTAAGCCAACAAGCAGGCACGCGCAAGTCAATAGACTCTCTCTTCTTACGGGCGCATTACTCACGTGATGCCTTCTGTGTGCACTCAGCAGGCCTCATATGTGCAACATACGCGACTAGTGCATGTCTACACACCGTTTCGAGACCATTCTGCAAAATGGGATCAAATAGAAATGTCTTCAGGCTTGGTGACACAGCCTGCGCTTCTTTATCTATACTGTATTTGAAGGCCCCGTCCTAAGTAATTGTTTGTGATCTAGATTTCAATTGTATTTTTGTGATCAGGACCGCACATGTATGTTTGTGAAAGGGGACTGCAAATATCTGATTTTGCTCGAGATTGCAACTCTCAGCGTCACAATTCTAGGTGACCACAGTCTCAGTCATTTTTGACTAGAATGACTGCTGCAATCACGCTTGTGCTGAAACATGACTACAAACATCTGTTTCTTTGACTGTTACTATGAGAGTACAAAAAACAACCTTGCATATAGAGAAAAAGATAAAATTATCTGAAGTCAGAATGACCTGTTTTTAGCTCACGGGTCAGGCAGAACATTGTGTCCTCATTGTAATTATACACGTATAGCTCGCTCAAATAAAAATGCGAGCCTGCCATTTTCCCCCGAATCGTAAAATAAATAAAGAAATAAATAAATGAAAGTGGTCGATATCTCACCTCGCCACTATCCAGCTAGGATTACATACGGCAGGCTTTTTTTTTATTAAAACGCAACCCCATGGTCGATACAGGCAAGTTTCAGCTGTGAAACGTCTTTAACTCGCCGGGAATGTCAGATTGATCAAGAGGTATAATTAAACGTCTCGTTCAGGCCAGGACTCTGTTTGGAGAGGGGGGGGGGGAATAAAAGGCCAAACAAGATGTTGATATAAAGACTAAGGAGCAAATTTGGCCGCTCCATTCCACTCACAGGCTCGTTCATCAGATCCGTTATGGACGTTTTGCACACTTTGAAGAGGGTTCTCACTGGATCCGTCGATTTGTCATCTAGCAGCTGGAAGCTCAAATAAGAATTAAAGCAGAAATATGTCATAGTTTTATGCAGGGTGAAACAATTTCAATAACAATAGTGTCCCAGATTGCCCTCATTAGTGACTCACATCCCACTACAATTAAATATTTCACGATAAGGCAAAATGCGGAGACTTATTTTATTTCTTCACCGGGCAGTTTTTGTGTGAGAGGATATGACTTGCTTCAAGCATTTTTACTTAAAAAATCTCAAAAAGGTTTGTTATGGCTTGTTCATGCTTTGTTAATGAGATGTCATTACTAATTAGCTTAGAATAAGAAAGGGGGTGATGATTGAACCAGCAAATCCTCTAAGTGAGCATCTTTTCCGACACATTGAGAAAATAGTTAGGACATGTTTTCTTTCCATCATGACAGATTTACTTTGTTTGCATTTTCATGAAATGCACTACTTTTCAGACGTCTGTGAATGTTTTGAGGCTAGCTTCATTAAGTTTATGATATACGTAGTCGAATTAATACTGTTCTGTTGACATATTAATATGGCCCTCGTTTCTTTTTTTTCTGATTGAGTTGTTGCTGATGAGATCTTTGTGATTCCGATTTATAGTGGGAAGGCAAGAAGAATGAAAGCTTCTTGCATTTTTACATTCGGAAATGAAACTGAAAAACAGAACTCAGCAACAAAGTTATGAAACGATCAAAAGTGTACCCTGTCATAAACTGCGTGCTGTTCGAGACACTTCCCTCCCACACTTGGTTGCAATGCAGAATACCAATGACTCACCCCGACAAGCTCGTTACATAAAGCACTGAATCACGACCTTTTTAACGAACCTTAGACGGCAGCCAATCGGCAATAAAACCACAATGCCCAACCGTGAATATGTCGTGTCTGCCACATTATTGAGCTTATTTGCAGAATAATTATGCTGCTTTCACATGAGTGGGGGGTAAATTGGGCTGCTGTTGTTTCGTCGGTTAGTTCGTGGGTTGCTTGATTTTTGCATTGGTTGGTTATTGTGTTATTTAGTCATTACATTGGGTGTTTAGTTTGTCAGTTAGTTTGTTGGTTCGTTGCTTGGTTAGTTGTTTGGTTGATTTGTCTGTTTCTTAGTCAGTTTGTTTCTTGGTTAGTTGATCTGGTCGTTAGTCCATATTTTGATTCGTCATTCATTTGGTTGGCTGGTCAGTTAGTCAGTTGGTTAGTTTGTTAATTTGCTGGTTTGATGCGTAGTTGGTTAGCCATTTTTTTGCTTAGTGAGTTAGTCAGGTGGCTTGTCAGTTAGTTGCATAGTCAGTTGGTTCCTCCTTTAATCGGTTGGTTGGGTGTTTTTTGAATTGGTTAGCTGGTTGGTCACTTATTTGGACTAACAGTTAGTTAGTTGGCTAGCCAGGTGTTGCTGGGTTACGAGCTAGTTGGCTGGTCAATTTGGTGGGTTGCTTGTTATTTAGGTTAGTTGGTGGGTGTGTTGATTGGTCAGTTCGTATGGTTTCATATAACCAATGTGCATAAAATGTTGTAAAGCGTCAGTGTAAAAGCAGATGTCATTTAATTATAGCTCTGACCAATAGATAAAAGGTAAAGCGGAGCTATCACAGTCCACTTGAATGGGGACCGAGTGGGGCAGTGACCAATTTCATTCCGTGTGTGGGGTTGCACCCATTTTGTCACGCGCATTCATGCCATCTACGGGACTGGAGTGGATCAGCATTTCCCTGCGAGTCAATGAAACAACTACGGCAGCCATGTTTCAAATTGTTAGGCCCGGGCATCATTCTGTCATTGTTGTTTTGTGATCTTCTACTGTTTCTATTGCCTATTTTGAGATTTTCTCACCAAGGAAATGAAACCCTGATGTTTTAATGTGACTTTGCGCTTCCCCCTTTCTCAGGCCTGACAACGCTTCAGGTGGTTCTGGACACGGCGGCTGAGAGGAAGTGGCAAGTGACGGCCATTAACGTGGGCAACCTGAAAGATGAGCGTAAGGACGAAGCGTACCGCTCACTTTTCCAGGACCTGGAGAATAAGAAGGAGCGCAGGGTGATCCTGGACTGTGAACAAGACAAAGTCAAAGACATCATGGACCAGGTCTTTTTTACAGTTTTGCTACTATACATTAAAACTGTTATTTGAAGGACTGAGCTCTGATCCAACAAATGTTCACCACGCCCTCCCTTTAAAAATGCACTGCAACTGTCTGCAGGGGCGTCAAGTCAACACACATTTTGTCACGGTCACATTGCACTCGAAGTAACTCCCACAAACACCCCGTACAACACTTACCTCTTCGGTGGCTCACAAAGATCTAGTTTTCGTCGGCCGGTTGAGATGCATCACTTCACCATACTTCCTTGACACCAATTATCATTTTCTTATTAGCCAGGGTTTTTGTTTATAGACCGAAGACAAAAATGCCACTTGTTGTGTTTTTCAATGAATAGCTGAGGACTGATTACACAGAAAAAAATGTATATTTGTGAATAAGACAAATTGGCAAGGGTTCACTGTAATCCAATATTTTCCCGCTTTGTGCAATAACATTGACATCTTCACGCTTGTGTATCAGGGAACTCCAGGTAGACATTCCAGGCTTTGTACCCCGGTCGCAGATACAAAACATTACTATTCAGATCTGCCCGGAGTCGTTGTCCCGACAGACAGGGGTGCCAGTCAAGCGACAAGATTAGCTTCTGGCGTGTCACACCTGTTAAGCCTTCAAACAGTACAAAGTCAATCAATTTTCCATCCCTTCTTTCCACCCACCCTGCTGCTGTTGATAAGGGAAAGTCGCTTTGGATATCTCTTTTTGCCACAGTCGTTACTGTCAACACTACAGTTTATTAATACAGCGATAATGGACCCAAGCTTTAGCTACGCTAGCTAGCATGACACCCAGTCGGCTCTTGGAAGGAATTCATAAGGGATGTCCTCCTAAATTTGGGTAATACAGACGGAAAATGTCAATGGAATCGATATTGGCAGGTGGACCCATCTTAAGTAAGGCTGAATAACATGGCTTTAAAATTAGATCTCAGATTTTTGAATTTCCCATTTGAAACAATGTTTAGAAAAAGCAAAAGTAACATGATCCAAGGTCCTAGTTTTGCTTTCTTGTTATTTTTGTCTCTTTTGAGATTTGCTATATTTCCCCCTGATCCTTTTAAAACAGGAATTGCAGCAAGTCATTTTCCACCAGCATTGGGAAGTCAACCCCCAAATTTTCGTTACAGTAATAAATTTGATGCATGAAATTCAGTGGGGGTTTTTTCATCTGATCTCTAATTCTCCAGGTGATCACCATTGGCAGACATGTGAAAGGCTACCATTATATCATAGCCAATCTGGTAAGAATACCCAAGAAAAACAACAGGTGAAGTTTTTAAACAGCAAGGCTGCAAAAGTAACCACAAATCATCGTGTTTTCAGGGTTTTGTCGATGGCGACCTATCTAAAATCCAGTACGGCGGTGCCAACGTGTCGGGCTTCCAGATTGTGGATTTCGACGACCCGCTGGCATCCAAGTTCGACCAGAGGTGGGAGGCCCTGGAGGAGAAGGAGTATCCAGGAGCAGACAGCAAGATCAGGGTGAGCGTGAAGGGTGAAGACTTTCATGTTTGCATGTACCACAGTGCTTCAGACATGCATGCTATGTGCATTATTAAGCAAGTCTGGCCAAGAACACGAAGAACACTAGGAATTGTCTATGCACTCTAGCAATGTCCAGCCTCACAGGCTTGGGAATCGTAACGTATTTCGTGTTGTTCTGCTCAATCCACTTTGAAAGTCCTTCCTGTTCAAGCTCACTGAAATTGAAATAATCCACATGAACCCTTTCAGGGACAGCGGTTACTACAGTGGACATGTTATCAGGTTACATGGTGCACAAAAGGGTTGAAGAGCTTTGTAATGCTGAGTAGGAAGAGAGGTTGTTTCATAAATTTGTTAAGCACTGTGGAGTGTAACCGGGCGGCACGGTGGTTGACTGGTTAGCACGTCCGCCTCACAGAACAGAGGTCATGGATTCGATTCTAGGCCAATGGGCTCCCGGTGTGGAGTTTGCGTGTTCTCCCTGTGGCTGCATGGCTTCACCAATTTCCTCCCACATTCCAAAAACATGCAAGATAGGTTGATGGAACACTCTTAAGCTGTCCTTGGATGTGTTTGTGAGTGTCAATGATTGCTTGGCTATGTATGTCCTGCGCTTGGCTGGCAAACAGTTCAGGGTGTGCCTTGCCTCCTGCTCGAAGACTGCTAGGATAGGCTTCAGCGTGCAGCGACCCTCATGAGGGTAAAGCGGTTCGATAGATGTTGAGCACAGGTGTCAAACTCAAAGCCCGGGGGCCAGGTCTCCACCGAGTATCCTGAGGACATACTCACATACTGCATTTACCTTTTTAAAATGAATGAGTGAAATGCAAGAAAATAATCTCAAATATTGCATTATTACATTGCTGGAAGAGCTTGTTTTTTAATGGCAAGATGATAAAATTTCCGAATTTTGTAGGATCGGAATTTCTAGACGCATTTTCAATTTTCTACAGTAAAAGAGTGATTCAGAAACTTTTTAACTTCTACTTAAAAAACTGTAGGCCAAAAAAAAAATGAGGCAGCAGTTTTATTTGTAAAAGTGTATTCACCATTAGTGGAAGCTGCCCTAACATTGTGCACAGTTTGAACATAAACACCAGGCTTGAAGAATTGGGGAAAAAAAAGAAGTAAGGCAACTTTATTGACCGTATATAGCACATTTCATACACAAGGTATCTCAATGTGCTTCGCATTATTAAGAAACAAAATTTAAGGGCATTTACAAACAAAATATTTAAGAACACACACACACAGAATCATTTCAGACATTGACAAGCAAAGTAAAAGAACATAAAGAGCAAGTATAAGATTTACAAAAAATGATTAGTTGTACTTCAGTAATGATTCTATTAAAATGTATTACGCATAAAAGTTAAGTAAAAACTGTAACTTTTTTTAAAAAACAAGCACTGCAAATGTAAATGTATTGTACTTTAAAATATTATAACTGAACTGAACTAAAAAAATATTGGAAGATTTTTTAAAAAATTACTAAAAGTAACAAAAATACCTGACATGACTGTATTTAAAAAATATTGAAGCCACTAAAAATCAGTTTGCACATCAGCTTGTTTGCTTTTACATGTTTACTGTTTTGGATGCCTCCTCCCAATTTTATATTTATGCAATCGAGTGATTGTTTTTCTATCCACTGTAGGGAGGCCATGGACCATTAGTGATACGTGTGCCACACTTTGAGAATCGTGGGTCGATATATATAGTTTTGATTGTGAATATACCATCCATCCGCATATTTTCATCAGAGTTGCAAGGAGTTGCCGTAGCCTATCCCAGATGACTTTAGGCGTAAGGCAGACTACGCCCCGACTGGTCGCCAGTCAGTCGCATTGCGCATATAGAGATAAACAACCATTCACATCGTCACTGAGTGGGAACTGATCCCACAGATCAAACACTGCTGATCAAAGTTAACCTAGGCTTAACTTTGCTTCTCACCGATCAAGAAAGTTTGTCTCCCCGTCCAGATGTATCACTTCAACATAATTCCATGACATCAAATGACTGTGCTATTTTTCCATTTAGGTGTCATCTTGTGGCATATCAGGTCATTTAAAAAATAGGACCAAAAAATTGTGAATTTGTGAATAGTAAACCCTGAATACTGTATGGTTGGGATTACTGCAGCCATTTTTATTTATTTATTTTTAACCTGGATTTGCCGAACTCGTGTTCATTCCTCTGTCTTCTGCTACCTAGTACACATCGGCGTTGACGTACGACGCGGTGCAGGTGATGACTGAGGCCTTCCGCTACCTGCACAAGCAGCGGATCGACTTCACCCGGCGGGCCAACACCGGCGACTGTCTGGCCAACCCGGCCGTTCCCTGGGCTCAGGGAGTGGAGATTGAGCGAGCACTGAAGCAGGTAAGACGTAACCGTGTTCATCTTGTGATGGGTTGCTAGGGTAACGGCAGATTTCATCAGCTTTGGGTAGGCACAAGAAAAATTGAAGTGATTCTGTTTTCATGCTAAGCGTGAACAGTCTGTTGAACTAGAGAATGCTGAGGAGCTGACGCTGAACTGAAGTGCTGTGCAATTAATTCATTGTTGAAATGGACAATGTGTAACTCAATGTTGAAAATCGGTCAGGAAATGTGGAAGAAGGTAACTTTAATAAAAACTCTCAATTTGAGAATTTTGCTCGGAAATTTGGGGAAATGTGGATTATTAGATGGAGTAAATAGTTACATTGGTGTCCCGAATGAGCTGAGCAATACAATACAAAACAGTTTGAAGTCGTAATGGTTTGAATTGCTCCAGAAATGAGGAAGGAGGAGGTAGATATGTAAAATTAGGTTAAGAGAATTTTTTGAAGTTGAGAATTTTACCGTGAAAATGTTGGAAATGCTATCATATCTCAGGATATGTTCTGAATTAGCTTAATAGTTTGAAGTTGAAACGGTTTGACTCTGTTGAGAAATGTGCTAGAAGTTCATCATGTAAAATGTCCACGATTTGTCATGTCAAATGTGGAATCATGAAAAATGTGGAAACATTTTCCAAGATGTTCTGAAAGACTTGGACAGCATGAAGTTGGAATGTGAAAAATGAGCACATTTTGTTCAATGTCTCATTAACTTGAGTGATTATTTTTTGTGTGTGTGCGCTCACATTTTACATAATGAACCGAAAAAAGTAAATGCCGAACATCATCACATTGGGTTTATATTGACACAGCATAGTGTATGTAGGCCAAGTGATTCAACATATTCCTTAGGCGAGGTAAAGTGGAGGTTTTCACAGTTGTCCTCGTGGGAAAAGCAAACTAGCCTCCAGATTGGTTGCCAGCCAGTCGCAGGGTGGACGTTGGCAGGCCATCGAATGAACCGCTCAGTGCACTCCTCCAAATCAAGAGATTCATTTTCTGCTTAGGCAGGCCATTTCCAAACAAGCGTGTTGATGTCTGAATTGGCCAGCGTTCAGTTGTGCGCCTGAGTCGCCAAAGTCAAAGAATCCATTTTGGTGGGGATGCTATCAGCTTCCTTCAAAGCTATTTGCCATCTAAGTTGGCTGCCAGTCAAAGGTGAGACGGAGGATATTTTGTTGTCCAAATGCCGAAACATGCAGTCCAAGTCTGTATTTTAAGATAAGATACGATATCCTTTATTTGTCCTTATTTTCGCATGTAAAACGCTTTATGCAAGGGATATGTATTGCCCACACCCTAAGAGGTTACCAAAAATGTCATGCTGGTCTTTTTTTTACCTCATACACAACAAAGTAGTTACGTCTGATTAAACATTCATAGTTTTTATTTAATTAAACATTCAGAAGGTTTTTTTTCCACATTATGCTGCTTGCACTCATCGGATTAAACATTCAGAAGTTTTTTTTTCCACATTATTATGTTTGCACACATCTGCACGGTACATTTCCCAAAAAGAAAACAGTTATTGTTGTACTTTACTGAAAAGAAAATCCTTAAAATGTCATACATGTCTCTTTGTTTGTTTCTTATTCTATCACATCATCATATTTCAGACTGTTCAAACTGTTACTGTGGCACTACTCACAGCATCGTCCGTTCCCTGAAAGGAAGCCAAACAACTGGTGTTGCACGATTTAACCTGATATTTATTTTTCAACATTTGTTTACTTTTATCATTCAGACTCTTCAAATTGTTCCAATTTCAACTTCTGTACTCTATGATAGACAGCCGTAGTGACTAAATGTGAGGACTTTTTTGGGGCTTTAAATGACTTTGTTTTGCTTGTTTATCCGAGACAGAGGTACGCCAACCTTGCGGGTTTTGAAGAGGGTGCTTGATGTTAAAAGGTTTCACAAATGCTTCTTCATTGAGTCATTTCAGATCATCGCTAGGGCTACATTAAAACCAAATGCAAAACAAACGGGGAAAAAACAATAAACTACCAAGAACACATTATCCATCAGCTATTCCAACAAGTCGAGAGAATGTATTTCTTTTTTTTATTATTTATGTGGCGTCTCCAGGAATCAATTCCATTTCAAAGCGGAAAGTATTACTCCCTTTGTCCTTCAAACATGTGGCAGCTCCAATTAAAATGTCTGATTCAGTCATTATCTGCAGTGCAGTATCTTTGAATTGAAAAGACGCTTTGTTCACCACAGGTGCGTGTGGAGGGCTTGACGGGCAACATACAGTTTGACCAACACGGCAAGCGAGTGAACTACTCAGTTAACATCATGGAACTGAAGAACAATGGCCCCGTAAAGGTAAAGTGTCCCTCGCAGGGGGCGACGCTCTCAAGATTTACGATGTGTGTCTTACTCCGACGGGCACTCATTACTTATTCATGGCCCATAGATTGGCTACTGGAACGAAGTTGACAAAATGGCCGTCACCAAGTCCGACGTCTCTGCCAACGACTCGACGGGGATGGAAAACAAAACAGTCATTGTCACCACCATCTTGGTAAGCTATCGAGGTGAACGCTTTGATTTATGGCCGCTCGGGCTGGTTTAATTGGTTTGTGGGATGCTTGTCCTTTGCTTCCCCAGACACCAGGTACCATTAAGACGGAAAGACACACAGTGTAAATGCTGCTCTGTTATCATTTATCTTGATTTGCAGCACTAACTGAATGACAATAATACGTAGTACCTAAGATTTGCTGGACTTCCACATCTATTTGGATTAAACCCCTCGTGGAGTCCACAAAGTCACCATTATAAAGCCTTTACAGGCAATGTTACATTTTAGTTTACTCACTGTTGTAAGCGCAAGTTAACTTGGTCTAATATTTTCAAACAAATACAGTTTGCGGTTTGCTATGTAAGAATTTTACCTATTTAGCTAATTGGAGAATATTAATTGGTGTCAAGGTGGAGTCTGTATGCAGGGGAGGAGCTAAATTTAGTCTGGGTTGTTTGTAAAAGTTTGGAAAGTCTTCATGCGCTTGGACATGAATGCTTCCGGCGTATTTTTTTTTCAGGGATATGTTGTATAATTGTTTTTGTTTTTTTTTAACTACATTCGAATCCCTCTAGTGGTATGCAAAACAATCAGACCTCCAAGAACACGTTTGTTTAAATTTCGGATGACGCATACTGCTATGGTAGCTAGCAATAATATGAAATCTACTTGAATAGATAAAATGTCATTCTTGTTTCTCTTATCAATACAGTATCTCTTATCTGCAATAGTTTAATGTTGGTCATGATGGTGGTACTGGTACAAATGTAAAACATGTCTACTATGGCTTTCAAAAGTGTGTTATGGGAAATTTAAATGTGTTGAAATCTTGGGAGGATAAAACCAAATTGAGTCTGGTCTTGTGTATTTTCACATATTTTGGGCGGGTGTGAATGTACTCTTTGTGAATTTTTTATCTGATAATGTACCGTGAATTTTTTAGCATGTGAAATTTGTGCCCTGGCTCAATTGACGCTGGCCAGTAGGTCTAGTCTGCTGCACTGTTTGGCTCTCTAGCCCATATTTTTACAAAAACATTATATATGTCTTGAGGCTCAGTCCTTTTTGCGTATAACAAGAAGAAACAAAACAAACAAGATTCCAGACTTTGCAGGTCACCATGACCTGGACAACTGGGAATTTACAGAAACAAACACAATTCCTAGCAAGCAAATTTGTGTTAGTAAGTAAATTTAAAATGGCTAAAGCACTTCTGCTTGCTGGGAAGCGGTACAAATTTTGGCCCATTCTAAAAATTCAAGGCTTCATTGTCTGAACTTCCTCCTTCCCGGTTAAAAGATGTCACGTTGTGATGGACGTCCTTGCAGGAAGCTCCTTACGTCATGCTAAAAAAGAACGCCGACCTCTTTGAGGACAACGACCGCTACGAAGGCTACTGCGTGGATCTGGCCGCCGAGATCGCCAAACATTGCGGTTTCAAATACCAGCTGAAAATCGTGGGCGACGGCAGGTACGGAGCCAGGGATGCCGAGACCAAGATCTGGAACGGGATGGTCGGCGAGTTAGTGTACGGGGTGAGTTGGCTCTTTTTTGCCAAAACATTGGGGAAAGCCAGAAAGATGAATGCTCATTCCCGTGTCTGTTTTCCAGAAAGCCGACATCGCCGTGGCTCCGCTGACCATCACCTTGGTCCGGGAAGAAGTGATCGACTTTTCCAAGCCATTCATGTCTCTGGGGATCTCCATCATGATCAAAAAGCCCCAGAAGTCCAAGCCCGGCGTTTTCTCCTTCCTGGACCCGCTGGCCTACGAGATCTGGATGTGCATCGTGTTTGCCTACATCGGCGTCAGCGTGGTGCTCTTCTTGGTCAGCCGCTTCAGCCCGTACGAGTGGCACACTGAAGAATATGAGGACGGCCAGATCCAGACCAATGAGTCCACCAACGAGTTTGGAATCTTCAACAGCCTGTGGTTCTCCTTGGGGGCCTTCATGCGACAAGGCTGCGACATCTCGCCAAGGTAGCTGCAAACTTCATGTGCGATCGCTGTAGTGTTCGCGCATGTTTAATTCTGAACTATTAAAAAAAATGCTTCTCATGGCAGTTCCAACTTCCGACTTTTCAGGACATCTTGGGAATCATTTGTCATTGTTCCTGCATTGACACAATAAATTCCCAAATTGAGACATATTTTACATGTTGACCTCCTCCTTCCACATTTCCGGTTCCACGTACCTATCTGCATATTTTTGTGCGCTTCCTATAAGGTCAATAACAAAGTCGTAATTGGTGTCGAGTTTTTTTTGGGTGGGGTTTGGGGGGCTCGGTTTAGCTTGGGTCTTCACTGCATGTGCATATACTGTATAAATCCCCTTCCAGTGCATTTTTTTTAAATGAAATCATTTACATGCTATTTATTTTTAAGGGCAATGTCAACTGAGTTTGAGGTCTTTTATTAGCTTAAGTCGTGCTATATTTACAATCTATTTATGTTGGCAATTACTTTTCCCCCTCCATCAATGTAAACCAGATGAGGCTCTCTGAGCCTTGTAGGTCCAGCTACTGCATGTATCATTAGTTGGTTGTAAAATGAACTTGAGAATGACTCTCGCCTCATAAAATGTAGCCGCCGTCTTTTGTCCTAATAAAGAGCGAGTGATTGGCTTTGGGCGACAGGTCTCTGTCCGGGCGCATCGTTGGCGGCGTGTGGTGGTTCTTCACGCTCATCATCATCTCCTCCTACACGGCCAACCTGGCTGCTTTCCTCACTGTGGAGAGGATGGTGTCGCCCATCGAAAGTGCCGAGGACCTGGCCAAACAGACCGAAATTGCGTATGGCACGCTAGACTCAGGCTCCACAAAAGAGTTCTTTAGGGTAAGTCACAAAGTTGCACTCTTTGGCACATTTTGGACCATTTTAGACTCGAATGCGCTTTTGTTTGGACTGCAATGCTTTTATGCAGCTTCCATAAGAAAGCGACATTAATGTTTGTCAGGCGCGCAAGCAAAATAACTCAAGAATATTGTATATTAATGATGTCATAAAGCACTTTCTGCTTCAGTTCACTGGACGTTGTGTGCGCTGCTTGGCGTCAGTATAATCCAGACATATCGGTTTAAAGTCTGCAGTAAAGTGCAGTCATTGTTGCTGTTCCTTGTAGAGGATAAAGAATACACACCTCATTTATATCACTCACCAATGAAATAAGCTTCCTGTAGTCCAGCGCATGCCCCAGTATGGCTGGCATTTGAAGGTCAAACAGCCTTTGCAATGACTTGGCCTGTAATTAGCTATAAAAATGAAGAAGTCAAATGACAGCAACATAACAGAATCAAGGGGCCAAGACGGAATATGTATACTGTGCATAAGTTCTCCTACATAAAGTCTGGAATTTGTCCTGAGTTGAGTTGAATGCATTTTAGATGTTGCAATTTATTCTATTTCAACAAATATTAAGGCAATAATTTTACTCTTTATTACGAGCCTTTTCCGTTGCTGGTCCCCCTCTCTGGAATGACCTCCCACTGAACATTTGGCAAGCCTCCTCGCTGCCCATCTTCAAATCCCTCCTCAAAACTCACTTGTATTCTTTGGCATTCGACTCAGCATGACTTAGATTTGTTCTTGGTTTTACTGTTCGGTGCTTTCTACCGTCTTTGTTACCGATTTGTTTTACTGTTTATTGTATATGTTAAATTGCTCCATGTACAGCACTTAGTATGCAGCGATGTCTGTTCGAAAGTGCTCTAGAAATACAATTGAATTGAATTTAATTTAATTTATGATGTCAATATATTTCAAATGACCAACTGATTTTTACATTGGTTATTTTTATTCTGCTATAAATTGCACAACCTATATTGCTTTCTAAAGTATATGTCTTTGTATTACTCTGTAAATGTACCATAATATACGATCTGTCCTCTCTTTCCTCCCCCACAGCGTTCTAAAATTGCCCTCTTTGACAAAATGTGGACATACATGCGGAGTGCGGAGCCCTCGGTGTTTGTGAAAAAAACAGCCGAGGGGGTTTTGAGAGTCCGCAAGTCCAAGGGCAAGTACGCTTACTTGCTGGAGTCCACCATGAACGAGTACATCGAGCAGCGCAAGCCGTGTGACACCATGAAGGTTGGAGGCAACCTGGACTCCAAAGGCTACGGGATCGCCACGCCCAAAGGATCCTCATTAAGGTGGGTGGAATAGTATAACAATGTGTCCAATGTTGTTATAGTATCCCACCTACCCTGATGTAGCTTTGCTTCTTATGTGTCTCTGGTTTGTATTAGCGCATAAGGTAATGCCCGCTACCCATCCTCAAATTCCCCGTTGCAATTTATTGTAAGTCGATAAATTGCAAAAAAATATAGTGTTTTCATGAATAATGGGGTACTTTGGATAGAGTTCTTCAAAAAGCAATATCAATAACATTCGATGAAAAGTTGATCAACTGCCCAGATTGAGAAAAACAAGAATTCCTCCAGCCGCATTTCATATTGATTTTCACTGTTGATTGAAAAATCAAGGAAATTACCGGTAGATGAATTTCAGTTTTCATAATGTAACATTTTCCAAAATAAATTCCTAAAATTTGCAATGTAGATATGCTGGAAAGCAATAACATGCTAAAATGATGATTCTTAACACAATTCTTATTTCATATTTTTATGTCACCGTGTCCAGATTGAAAAATAGCAGCATTTTCTATGGTGCTTTTTCAACTTATATCGGTATTTGCCGTTCGTTAAATATTTGTAGTGATGCGATATATTGCATAACAGCTGTGTAATTTGTTTCTAAACAATACATATACATAAATCACAAACTGCAATTAAAAAACAGGTTTTCCATCTCTTAGAATGTATTATTGCGGTAGAAATAATCTTGCCATAAAAATTTCTATTTCTAATTTAAATTACATTATTATCAGCATCATCAACTAATATTATTAGGTTGGCCTTTCTGCAGTCATGTTTCAAAAGTAAAAAAAAAATCAATGTTGATATTTTTTGGCAGATTGATGATTATTCCAAAATCTTGTGCTCCGATAGCAATTGGAAGCGTTTTTCTCCAGGTTGTAACTCACCTGGATGAAGCCCATTCCCATGCCAGAATCCCAATTCCATTAGGCTTGAACGTTTTATGTGCGTCTGTCAAAGCTTTTGTCCTTTTCTATGTTCCTACTCTGCCTTTTGCTTCTGCTCTCTTTCTCACTAACCCTTGAATGAATAGTTATTGATTCTAATGATGATGATGATGATGGTGATATCTGAAATGTGTGTTGATGAAATGTGTTTTTAGAATACTTAAACCCTTGCAGTGCTCTCCTTTTTATTTAAATATTTAATGGACTTTTCCTTTGTGGAAACAATTGGATAGCGACCCGCCCCAAAAGCCTTTTTTACTGCACCTTCATGGTGGCACTGCCTGGGTTTCCATGTTTTTTGTTTTTTTTATACGACTGATAATGATGATGACGGTGATTGTCTGTGATGTTGTTTAGTATAGCGTGTACAGCAGTTATTTCCTGACTCTCTGTGCCCCTCAATGGGATCAGCAGCACAGACTAGGATGTTTTCTTGACTAAATGTTGCATATGTTTGACATTTTATGACGAGGTCTAACCATTCTCCCCATTACTGCTGTCTCTCTTTTTAGTGGAGTCACTTGCCAGACACTGTTTAATGTATGTAA